>NC_046975.1:4812325-4817570 GCF_009769545.1 Cyclopterus lumpus | reverse complement strand
AAGACCACAATGGGACAGAAATAGGTCATTTAGTTTCACCTAAAAACACACTTTCCATACAAGCTCAATTGTATTGAAATGATTAATTAACGACAAAATAAATGGAGGCGAAAAAGAGAACTTATCGGTGCACCGGTGCACTTTGGTTCATACACCAAGGTTGGTTTCTATCTAGACTTTATATGATGTGTTTATGTTTGTGTAAACGCCTTTGTTTTCTGTCCAGACTGCCGAATGCACAAAGGGACATGAAGGCCCTGAAGGAGACGAGAACTGAAAGGCATAGAACCGGCAACTGTTAACTCATCTAGTAGTAGCATTTGAAGTAGTTCGAGGAGTTGTAATAAAGGTTTAAATTGTTGTCGTAGTTGCGCGTCAGTGCTGATGGTCCAGATGCTGGATGTGACTTTTCCACGGCCTCACCTGCAGCCTCCGGTCTATCAGGGAGTTTGGGATCCACTGACTACACTACATTACATTTAACTGACGCTTTTATCCAAAGCGACTTACAATCTTACACCGTAGACACCGCTACAATTCAGGGTGAAGTGTCTTGCTAAAGGACACATTGACTAGGGCGGGCCGTCCATCATCTGATTGAAAGACGGACCTGCAAACCACTGACCCACAGTCGCCTACTGACAGGTGGGGGTGTCAGGAGGGAGCGTCGGTATAGGGTTAACACTATTTACCCAAGATCGACAATATTGGGTTTGATTTGTGCTCGTAGATTTGATTTGTAGCTTTGATGTGTGAACTTTTGTTTACCCACAAAGCGATAGTGTTACTGCAAAAAACTATTTACTGTAATGTGACCAACCTTTATTTCCATGCCCAAGACGGCATAACCATACAGATATGCAAATTAAACATGTAAAAGTGAGAGGATCAGCTGGAGCTGGTCTCCATCTTGTGAGGACTTTGTTTTTGCTTCAGTTTTGGCAGCGAAAGAGAATTTCTGATTTAAAATATATTTAGAGAAGAAACAGGCCTACTATGTATTTTTTTAGTTTATGCAGGACACAAAAAGGAGCACGTGATGTACAAACTGATTTGTAGCTGAAAACCTTTGTGATAATCTTCTTTAGGCACTTGAACATTGGAAATGATTTGTGCCAATCATATTAATTTGTTAAAAAAAAAGATCCACTGCTGGTCTCTTTTCGGATTCAAAAATCAAATGTATTTATTCAGATATTTTTGGACATGAATTTTAATGTCACACTTTTGAATCCATTCATACAAAATGTTTTCACACATTGGGAAATGGTCATCCACAGCTACAAGACTGTTGACACTATTTTGAGTCCGTAGATTGTGCAAATATAATATCGCGAGGTACATACATAATGAGCTAAGCTGCTGGCTCGTGGCACAACTGGATGTTTGTACTGATGCAGTCAACAGTGTTTATCCTTTTAGAGGGGAAAAAACCCATCTTCAATTAGTTTGTTTTACATGGCCAGTAATTACATGTGGCGTAAGGTAGTTACCGTGGGCACCACTGCACACTAATTCGACGGGCACTATAGTGCACGCTAGTTACCGGTTAGGAAGCACACACAAACACACACGCTTGTCACATGATCAAATAGAGGCTCACCATTGGACAGTATCAACATACATACGTCCACGCAATTACCATTGCATATCTGTGTATGACAAAAATACCAAAGTATATCAGAAATTAGTCATTCAATTAAATAGTTAATATAGTTTACGTAGAAAGAATATATATCCACTGAATGGTAAACAAAAAAAGAATGAAAACCATAAAGGAGCTTTTTCAAGGGAATATACAGCAAATGACACAAGTATTGATTTAATGAGTGCTGACAAACAAACAGGCGTTTCCTAATTTACATTCTGAACCACTCTGAAGGGTCCATTGTCCACTGGACACATTGTCGAGTGCAGAATTGTGTGCAGAGGTCACAAGGAGGACAATGGACTGTCAGAATGCGTCTCACGTGTTGGTAAGTCTCGGCTGTTAAACACTTGGCTATGGATAAAGGGTCATTTCACCAATTGTACACATCAATGTCTGTTTACAGATTTTGGAGAGTACCAATGCTGATGCTGATGATGAAAAAAGAGTTCTGTCTCCAGACGGAGCCGTGTTAAGTCTGATGGCGTCGGTAGAGAAGTGAAGGTAAAAAGACACTATCAGACTGGACCTGCTCGAGGCTACATTAGCTGCTACTAGCATGTCTCTGACGGGTAATATAAAAGAAAGGACAATATACTGGATCTGGATCTGTTGGTGCATTCTGATACAATTTGTTTTTTAAAAAACTGCAGAGTGACAATGTCTTTTAAAGTTTCTCTTTCAATGAAACATTGTGTTTTTTGTTAAATATGAAATTATTAAATTAGGGGTTTTGTCGTATTTCCACATTACACATAGCCGGACAACTTTAACCAAGTGATTCAAAATGTTTCAACATAACCATAAACATTTTAATTATTGTTTGAGGTAATAAACACCTTTCCTCATTAGGGTCCTTCTTATTTTTTTAAAAGAAGGCATTCAAATGAATAATTGCAGATGCTAATTAGTTGACTTTGAACACGATATATGGCAGATGGTCGGTTTGTGCTGCCAATCTACAGTATCCTAAAGAAGAATCATCAAAAAAACAAAAAAAAGATGAAGATATACAGAAGTTGCTTCCTGGTAAACTGGTTTATTAAACATGCAGTTTAAGGAAGCTTTAACCACAACCGAAAAAAAGTGTTTCTACCGGAATAGTCCATTAGACATTGTTGCCGGGGTGCGCCTCGAAAAATCTGATGAACTGGTGATAAGTAGTGTCAAATTATCCCCCGCTGGCCCTCATGTTCTGTAATGATTGGATCATTTATGTTTGAACACTTTGGGTTCTCTGCTCCCCGGGGAGTGTTTGACCTTTTAGTCAAAGCTGCTTCATATTTCAAGGGTAATCGAAAGGGCAGACACACACACAGCGACGGACAGTGACAGACACAGCCAGGCATGCATGAAACAAGGGCAAAGAGGATACACACACACAAGCTCAAGAAGCGATAGCAATAGCACACACACACACACACACACACACACACACACACACCCACACACACGGATATGTGGACCTCACACGTGCACTCAAACAAACATCCTGCTGCATCCATCCCCACAGCTATCCATTACCGGCGCACGTAAAATCCCCAAAACACATCCGCCGATCCATCGCCTCAACAAGCCGCCACTCTCTCGCTCTCACACGCACACACACACACACACACACACACACACACACACACACACGTGCGTTTACCATCCTCAAGATCTTCAGCTAACGAACGCCGGCAGCCACTGTGAAATGCCACTACTCGTTTTCTCTGCTTAAAGAGGTTCAATCAGCTAACGGGCCACTTTGAAGTGGAGACATAATTAGAGAACACTGAGGGAATGATGACAGGGAGAAACAAAAACAGAGGAGGTAAGGGACAGGAAGGTTGAGAAAGGAATGAGAAACTTGAAAAAAAGCAAAAGAAACAAATAATTGGCAAGATGACGGGAGAGAAGAAGCACTCAAGGCAGTTGGGAAATGTGTTTTTGTCAACATTTTCCTGCTTCTTTTTGGCCAATTGTCCCGCATGGTGGAGATGAGTAGAAGCAGTGCGAATTATTTCTCATCCTGTACTTCACCTGTGTTGCCTTTTGGGAAAGAGGAAGAAAGTAGAGGGAAAGGAAAAGCTCTGCAAAGACAGAGGGGGACGAGGGGCGGTGAGGAAGGACGCTGCCAGAACAGTTTCTGTCCAACGCGCAGGGCAAGAAAACGCTTGCAGAGAACAAACAAACAAACAAACACAGTGAAATGCAGAAACTACTCCTGCAACTTCCTGCAGTACTCAGGCAGTGCTTGAAGTGGAAGTAAATAAGAGTCCAGACGTTGGCATGTGTATCGGCCTGTGTCAGCAGTCAGTATTCCATTGTTCATCCACTGGGAATAAAAGATAGCAGGACATCTTGAGTTTGGGGGTCCTCCCACAATAATATTTGATGGTTCCTGACTATTATGCAATTGTACGTCAATTAAGTGCGGTTGCGTACTGAAGAAACTGTTTTTGTCCTTCTGGATAAAAGGAAGCGTTTCCGCCTCAAAAAGCACATCGCGAGTCTGAGAAGAACACAACAAGGTAAAATTGTTCAAAAGACTGAAAGGTAAATGATCATGTATCACACAGTGTTTTCCCCTCTTTACAGTTCTCTGCTTGTTTCATCTTGTCTGCATCTCTTCTCTGACCTGACGAAGCCTTAAAATGGGGTCGTTGAACATCAGTGGTAGGAACAAAAAAGGGCTTTATTCTCTGGAGTTTCGACCCGGAAAAAAGGTTGATATGTTGTTTTTGCAAGAGCATCAGGCGAGCTGTATTGGGGCTTATGGTGGGATGGGTTGTGTGCACTTAGCCATGGCTAATATTAGCTGTTCGGTTTAGAACCACTGCAAATGCAACAGTCTTGTCCTCCACTGAAATGGCGAAGGGTCAGCTGCTGATAGAGAGCAGAAATAGAGAGCTCTGTCTTCTGCTTTGTTAACACGTGTGCCCCAAACCAGGTGAACAAAAAGAGAAGTTTTTTTTCACCGTGCTAAAAAAAAATTAGCAAAGAAACTAGCATTAAGAGAAATTCATTATTGGTGGTGATTAAAACTATCGAGAGGACAAGTGAGGAACCCCAAACACTGTCATATCAGTTTAATTACCAACCTGGACCTGTTAGATGAATGACGAGTCAAACATCCACAATCCAGACACCACACATGGGTGAGCGCAGCCAGAATATTTCACAAAGTCTCAGCTTACTTTACAGCCATATAGATCCAGTTGGCTTCACTGACTTTGTCAATACAGATTTGATCATTTCACCAGGTGAAAGAATCCAGTCCTAATGTTTATTCAACATCAACCTCCCGCAAAACAGTATTTTCTGCCCAAAGTGTGTTCTTTATGTCCAGTCTACTCCGTAACTTAGTTGTGGTCGCCGTCGCTGCAGAAAACCAAAATTAGGGGAGCAGAGTTGTTGTACTTGTAAGGCCTCCGTCAGTCACTAGATTGTGAGTTTCATTTTTGGCACAGGCGGATGTATCCGGTCAATTTCCAAAATCAAACATCTTCCCGACCTTGATAATCAATCAAAACATTTTTTGTGCGGTCCGGTACCAAGAGGGAGCCACGGGCCGCTGCTGTAGTGCACATGATGTTATTGCTGATTCCTCTC
>NC_046975.1:4659825-4809825 GCF_009769545.1 Cyclopterus lumpus | reverse complement strand
AAGACTTGACTTTTTTTGGGGGGTTGTAGACCGTTCAATTCTTTTGTTGGAGCCCCAGTAACACATCACCTCCTTTTAAGAATGTATGTACTTCTTTGTCTTCCTCGAAGCTGAGAAGCTGGAAGCCGCCACCGTCCCACCGTCTTACTGGGCGGCTCGAATAGCACAGATGTTGTTGTTGGTAACACCTGTAATTAAACTATCAGTGTCTAAAAGAAAACACAGAAAACATGAGCAGGCAGAGGCTTTGTTACAACTTATACTCTGTCTCTCTGCCTGTCTGTCTGTCCCTCTGCCTGTCTGTCTGTCTGTCTGTCTCTCTGCCTGCCTGTCTGTCTGTCTGTCTGTCTGTCTGTCTGTCTGTCTGTCTGTCTGTCTCCCTCTGCCTGTCTGTCTGTCTCTCTGCCTGCCTGTCTGTCTCCCTCTGCCTGTCTGTCTGTCTGTCTGTCTCCCTCTGCCTGTCTGTCTGTCTGTCTGTCTGTCTGTCTCCCTCTGCCTGTCTGTCTGTCTGTCTGTCTCTCTGCCTGCCTGTCGACGGGGTTTTGAAGATATTGTGATAATAAAACAATGTAATATATCCAATGTGTCTACTCACTCATATCAATGACTCAATCCTCGCCGCGTACCGACTTACCTTGACGTCATTACAACTGGCGTGGACGTGTCTGACTGCAGTCTTCATTTATTTTTTTTATTTTTTTATTGATCATGTAATGGTTTTATGGTTTTACATGCGTTTCTGGCAGCAAACTGCCCATCTGATCTGGCAAAACACTGATTCCACCGTGAGCAATACCAACAAAGGAGAAACAAGAGTCTCTTTTCCATGAGAGACTTGTTAGACATAATAAAGTGAATGCTGCTTCGGTTCCAGGTGTCGACCTGCACGCTGACACACTCGTGACCTACCGGGACACCCGGATGAAACAGATGCTCCTGTTGCTCACACCTGGACCTGTTCCAGCTGCGTCTGCTGCGAAAACGAGATGGAAAAACCGAAGCGAAATGAACATAAAGTGGAAGGAACCCGGTCTGTGTGTCCGTTTCAAATCTGTACATTCAGCCTGCATTCTCCGATTAAACCTCAAATAAATGTAAGGTTGTGGCTTAAACCATATCTGCATGGAATTATGTTCAGATTAAAAGTAAAGTTCAAATGAATGTTTTATTGAATTTCTTTTGTTCCAGGTCATTTCAATGTGTAAACAAACCTCATTATAATTCCTGCTCTTTCTTTGAAACCGCTGTTTCCCCAACATTCGCATACATTATTATCCACGGATTAGCTGGCTATTTATTTATTGCTGTTGCACAGGTTATGACTGAGTGTAAACAAGTAGAAACCAAGGACCAATGGTCGTGGAGAACATGTTGCCAAAGGTTCTGTGTCGGTTGCAGCTTCGCAGTGAAAGATCTCTTTTGAGGCTTTGGGCATGCAGCAGTTTTCTTATGAAGAGAAAAAGGAAAGAAGCAATAAATAAAGAATCCAGTAAATTTGGTTTCCAGACTCGGTGCTGTGCCGGGATTCAAACTGGGAAGATTTACTCGTTCCCCACGCGGACCGAACGCAAAGCAACTTTTCAGTGAGATCTAACCGTCGGGTGTTAAGTCCGGTCCATTTATTATCCCAGGGTGGCGGGAGGAGAAAGATAGGATGAGAGGAGACGTTATTTAGATGGAAGCGTGATTCGGTTATTTTACACTCAGTTGGCTCTGAGAGGAGCCTGTGTGTGTGTGTGTGTGTGTGTGTGTGTGTGTGTGTGTGTGTACCTGTGTTGTGTAATTTGTCCTCTGGGGAGAGCAATTCACCGACCGTGTGAGAAACTCCAGATATTTCTTCTCACCACATTATCACCTCCAACACACACACACACACACACCTACCTGTCTGACCAGTGCTGCCTGTGAACCAAAGCGGACATGAAGACACATGTGTGTGTGTGGTTTAACCCCCCGTGTATCTGTGACTGCCTCAGCTGCTTTATGTGTGTGTGTGTGTTTGTCAAAGTCTTAACTTTAGTTTTTTGCTTGCGTCGGTTCAAGAGCCCGAGGGGAAGCGCGTGTGTGTGTGTGTGTGTGTGTGTGAGCCCTACAGGATGTACCTGTGACTTCCTGCTGATGTAAACTCTTACTGACACTCCAGCCCCTCCGAGCTCTGCTCTTCTTAGTCCTCTTTCTGGTCTGTCCTCCTTGTTCAGCCCCGTTTCTTCTTCCCGATGACTCAACTCTCACTGTTGTGTCCTCTCTCTCCGTTACATGCGGAACGTCACACATGGAGATTTTAACCGAAATACCCACAACAAAAATAATCGTTCGCAACACTGTTTTGCATTATGTGACGTTACATTATGTAAATCTCTACGAACACAATCTGAGGGCATCCGGAGTAGATTTAGTCCAAATGAACCAATCACAGGAGGTAAGCGGTCCACGTTGGGAGCTGAAAGAGGAGGAACACATTGGCCGTTTAGAAGATAGAAGATTTCCGAGATCGCATTTCAGCCAATTTAGCCGTTAAAGCTCCCAACGTTTTGCTCCAGTGCTTCACGGGGACGGGGCCCCGGTGTGGGGAGAAAGGGGCCCGCTCGCTGTGGAGATGTTTTCCGGGCCAACGAGTCTCTTGTGCTCTCCCGTTTACCCCGCGTTGCATCATGACAAAGAATGATCCTTGAAGCAATTCAGACAAATCAACTGTTTGCAACGTGTAGAAAAGTTGGCAAGAGCCAGCGACAGCCTGAAGAGAGACGACAGCATGAAGCTACAGAATGACACAAACAGCATTCAAGCTACTGGCAGAGCAGACGCAGGCCCATTTCTGACTGCAGGACAGGAAGTAGAATTTTGTATGGATTATCTTTTATTAAAAGAGAAACGATTCTGCTAAACGCTCTGACCATTTCTTTTCTAAAAGAGGTCCTTTTCATGTATGAGCTCACTTCATTCAAGAGTGGTTCCGATGGAGTGATGAGATTTAGTCCAAATTATTATTATTTCTATTGGTTAAATATGTTTAAATCTCACCGGCAGACGTTAATGTTGAAACAACAGCAATGATTGATTTTAAAAAAATGAAATAAAAGTTCTCTTCCGGCAATGACTAAAAATTTCCATGCACGACGATCTCCGGGTTTTACCTTGTTTTTCCATACGGTTTCCAAGTTCACTTATTATCATCTGAAATAAAGGAGGATTTCTGCAGTCATGAGTGTGTGTGTGTGTGTGTGTGTGTGTGTGTGTGTGCCGGTGGTCTTGCTGTGAATCAGTCCAGGCAACATTAAGACTGGAGAGCAGACTTTTGCATTATGCATCACACACTGGTTCCTCTCCCTCGGCTACCATACACATTCCTCTCCTTCGCACTCCAATTCCCTCCTTTCTCTTTCCCCATCCATCCCTCTCTCTCTCCCTCCCTCTCTCTTTTTCCATCTGTCTTCCATCCTTCTCCCTCCTCTCCGACTCCTTTTCCCCTTTAATTCTCAATGTTTGCTGTAGTTGGACCCAATGTGACTATTTTTAGCACCAAATAACAGCTGGGGGGATGAACTCTGCGTTTCTCTCACACACACACACACACACAGCAATAGAGACTTGTCTTGATTCTGATCTCCGCTCTAGCTAAATTAAACATCAGACCGAATAACACTGTTCATTCCACACGACCGATCGCCTGCATTGGTTCCTAATCAATGATGTAATAAATTCTTCCTCATCGTTGTGAGAAGATTGCTGGAACCCCACTTCATGTGATCTATTATAATATGCAAATGATCATTCAGGCCAAACTTCCACGCTTGTTCGCTCCGTGTTTTTCTGTCTTCTGATGAAAAATACAAATGTCTTTACGATTCACAGCGTGTTTCTGTATTAATTGTGTCAAACGCGAGCCTCTAAGACTGTGTCTAAGATTAAGGCCAATAGAAACAAACCTTTTCCTTTTTTTGGTCCATAATTGCATGAAGCTAAAAAACTTTTTAGGCGGAAATAGAAAATGGCAATTTGAAATCTATTCACACGACAGACTGAGTTCTGAAGGAATAGGACTTTAACTCCCTACCAATTCATCGCCTCCAAATATTTACATATATATACACATATATATATACATATATATATATATATACATATCTATATATAGACACACATATACATATACATACACACATATATACATATATATATGTGTATATATATATACACACATATATATATATACACACATATATATATATACATATATATATACACACACACATACATACATATACACACATTATATATATACATATATATATACACACATATATACATATTATATATATACATATATATACACACATATATAAATATATATATATATACACATATATACACACATATATATATATACACATATATACACACATATATATATACACATATATATATATACACACACACACACACACACTGTATGTACAGTATATATATATATATACATACATATATACACACACATATGTGTATATATGTGTGTATATATATATGTGTGTGTATATATATATATATATATATATATATATATATATATATATATATAGCATTTCTGCTTTTATTCTGTGAATCTTAACTCCATTTATATGTATTTAAAGTCCCATAATCGGTGCACGGCAGGTGACTTTTGTGCTGTGTCATTAACTTGTAAAGGAAAAAGTATTATATTACATTTAATAAGTGAATAGTTCTCCAACGTTTCGTCTTCTTCAGCACAAGAGAGGGTTGTTAACATACATACTTAGATTTAAAGCATCCTTCTGGATAATGTGCACGCACGATGCTACTTAGCGCTCCTAGTGGTCAAACAAACTGTACAAGGTCCCTTTAAAATCCAGCTTCCCTTCCTATATTAACTGAGAAGAAGGCAACTTGTCGGGAGGAATTCTGGCTCTGGTTGTGACTGAACTGCAGAACTTTTATAACATTTAATGACTCTTTTCTACGGGGACGGACTTTACCCTTTTGTGTGGGTTCTCTCTCCATAACTTAGACATTTTTGTTTCGTGTTCTAACTGCTACAACTGGAGCTTACTTTAATCAATGTCAACCACATCCACAACAGCACTGATATCCGATAATCCTGCACAAGCGTAGAACTGTGTTTAAATTTAAATGAGAAATATCTTTAAATATATATGAGGACGCGACCGTAACTTACAGCGGATCCACCAGCAGGAGTTCTCGCCAGCAAGCAGCGACTTCTTTTTATATCACATGACTCTTTAATGTGTCTTTAAAAAAAAAAAAAGACTTAATAAATAAATCTGTTTTTTTTCTGTTCCAAAGCCAAAAATGTATGTGTGTAAGTGTTATATTAGTTGTAGTATGGTAAAACAAGGTTCAATTTGTAAGGCTGAAAATATCACAGTCAGAGGTGATGTTTGTTTCTCATCAGCAAGTTAATTAAACCTCATTCTAATGGCATATTACAGCACCATATGTGCTCCTCTGCAAGCCCATCGTCAGCACACACACACACACACACACACACACACACACACCTCTCTCTCTCCAGATCATCAGTGTAGAGGAGCTTGATGTTGATATTTACTATGAAGCTGGCGGCTCTTTGATCTACTGGTCTAAGGCTGCTGTGGGCCCACAACTCTGACACTGCAGTCTGCCTCATGTCTCAAATCAGCTTGTGTGCACACGCACACGCACACGCACACGCACACACACACACACACACACACACACACACACACACACACACACACACACACACACACAACCATAAATCTATGTTCAAGTTGCCATAAAATAACTGGGTTATAAACTTGAATCATCAAGGGGTTTCATGTACTTTTTATTATTATTAGTAGTAGTACTGACTTATTTAGGGACAATGGTCTATTTTCCTTCCAGCCGTTACAAGAGACATTTGATATCCCAAAAAAACCTCTTGGATGTCTGCAAATGGGGCATTTTACATCTTCAAAGGTTACCTCCCATTCTGTACATCACCAGAATAGACAATATTAAAAGTAATGATTATGTTCAGAACATGATTCAGTGTTGCCAAACATTTCTCTTCAAGGGGAAAGAGATGACTGAATATACTGATAATGATTCTTGAAGATAGACTTGATCAGACCCACTTTTACATGTGCAAGATCCTTCTTTCACAAAATACATTTCCCTTTCTTATCTATGGATTTAGTGTCTTTCCGATATATCCCTCACATATTTCCATTGCATCTGGGAGTGTACATTAATTTCCAGCTTCTGCGAATGTATTTCCAAAGTAATTAGTGGGATATTTAAAATTACAATTACGAAGGACCCTGGTGTTTCCTCTCTGGGGACTTCATCTCCCTCCATCGCACTACAAACTTCTTGAGAAAATCTTGTTAATGGCCCGAAAATGAGTCCTGCACAATGTTAACATTCCCCAAAGTGTTACTCACTGGTACTGAGAGATTCTTTAACATCCTTTAAAAGGAAAAAATACAAATATCTGTTTGAGGGTTTTGTCACATTTTCTTGATTATTAACCCGTTACTTCAGAGGGGTGAGTAACCTTCTGAGTGCAAGGCCCCTCTCATAACTGCGAAAGGAACCCCACATTGCTCCTGAAGGCCTTGCCATCAGCGTGTGAGTTACTGTCATTCAATTGTTTATCGGTGTTGTCTTTTTTGTGTCTTGGATATGCTGCACAGCTGTTTTTGATGGGCGATATCTCGTCCGTCCGTGCGTGCGCCTCACTCTTCATCCACGGCTAATCTCACATCCCGCTGAACCAAACTGCGTAATGTATTTTGGGTTTGCCATCTTGGCCACATGCTCAAGGACCTCCTGCGGTTGCGGAGACTCATGTCGTCTAAAAACACCCCTTCCTGTTTTGACAGTCTGCCTGCTGACTCCTCACTCTTAACCGGACCAGTAGGGGTCACACGTGACAGATGAGTGCATTGTCAACCCCCCCACCCCCAAAATCCATTATTGTGTGTTGTCTATTGAAGTGGTTTCTTTCGCCCGTTGTCTAGAAGCGGCGTTGGCCGATTTATTTAAGCAGACAACCACATCAGCGGTCGGTGAGGACGTACCTGGCGGAGGTCTGTAATCTACTGAGTGCAGCTTTCGAGCTTTGTTGATAGTGTTGTGCTATTTTTTGTTTAGACTTAATAAAAAAGTATTGGTGTCAGGCTGTTAATTCTGGCTGTGGCTTGGTATCAGATCTAAACCAAATGATGTGGTGTGCGTGTTGGCCTTTGTGGAATACACGGAGGAGGACCATGTCCAATAACCAACAAAATAATAATCAGTAATGAAGACCTTTGACAGGCCTAAAATGTTTACCGAACCATACTTTATTAGCATGCCTAATTACTTTGTATACTGAAAGCTATCGGCTGGAAATGATACAAAAACAGGATTATATGAACCAAATAACACCCTCAGTGACATAACTGCCTTTGTATTTCTACAATATCAGTATTCAGCTGGAACAGAAAGCCTCGAGGGGACGTATGGCTCCATCTTTTCTCATTAACACTTTTCCTTTAATGGTCTAATTTTAAATACGGAGAAAAAGAAAGACAGAAAAAAAAATGAAACCCAACATTTCTTGTTTAAAGCTGAAGAGATAGCCAGGGTTCTTTTAAGTATAAGTGGGACAACATGTCCAAACATAGATATTTCAGTAAATACGCTGCCCTTACCTCATTACAGCTGAACAAGCCTTTAGGAAACTGATTGGCTTAGCTGTCTATAAATAAGATAAGCTTAATTTTTTAGGCCTAATTAATCACGTCCCATATTTACAGCCTCAGCCAGCAATTCTGAGACATTTCTTCACTAATTTGTTATTATATAGGTCACGGAACAACCTTGAAGAAATCGTCTACCGTCGCATGTTAAGATCACAGAATTGCAAATTATAATCCTCTCCTATTTTCAGTTTTTCCTTGTTCCGTTACCGTATGCTGAAGTCCCTCAGAGTGTCTGGATTGCGCTGACCTCATTGCATCACAGAGGTTATTAAATTAGGTACAAAATTGGAGCCATCTGCCTGTGCCAGTGTTTTTACCACATGGCTTCCAGTCTTCAGAGGACGCATCTCTCTGAGTCGGCATGAGTCTGTCTACACGCTGGCATCTGGCATTAACAAGTACCCTGGGTGTTCGGGGCCGTGTTCACACAGCGCACGGACACGTCCGATGCTCTCAAGATATGATCCAAATGACTTCTAATGCTAGTCACACACTCATTTGAGCAAGAAAAAAAGAAAACACAAAACAGATGGATTATGTTTCATATGCCTGTCAAACTGTGGTAGAAAATAACTGAACGCATTTACTCAAGTACTGTACTTAAAGCTACAGTTGGTGAGTTTAATCAAAATGACTTGTTGTCATCTTTGCACAAACCGTCACTATATCCTGAAAGTAGTGCGTGACACGGATAATTACAGAAAAAAAAATAGTCTGTTTCCTCGTTGTCCTTTTAGGGCTCCTATTGGCTCCTATGACAGCCAATCGGAGCCGAGGAGTCTATCGCAGCTTCTCAATCACTGCCTCAAATACGAACCACGATCCTGCCACGGTATTGCCCATTTCCCGCATCAAATGTTTTCATTATCATCTTTTAGAGATCCGTTTTGCTGTGAAATGAGGACATTTGTGCCCCCGGCCGCCACCGTCAAGCGCCGCCCACCGGAGGAAGCGTTCTTATTTTGCAGCTAAACAGTCGATTGAAACGTGTTCTGAAAACACTCCAAGGTGAGAAATGGGCAATGAGCGCTGCCTAGTTTGATTGTGTGATTGGAGTTCGTGAGCTTCCTGCGCAGTGACTGACAGACGCGTTAAGAGACTCTGATTGTTTGTTTCATTCGCCATTGAGAGCGCTAAGCAGAGAAACCGGAGTATTCTCACAGAAACTTTTTGGTTTTATTAAAACTGTAGCTTTAAGTACAATTTTTAGGTACTTGAATATTGAATATTTCCATTCCATGCTGCTTTCTTTTACTCTGCATTCATTTTACAATTATAGTTAATCAATCAGTACATTGATTAGTTCATGGTATCCACACATAGTACAACAACACTGATCATAGAATGATACAATTATATGGGCACTGGATGTTTTGAGACTATATTTCTTTCTGATAATATATTACTCAAATAAAACTCACCGAATATTTATATTTTTGCACATTTTTATTCAATCTTATCACAACACACCTCTTTAACTTCTGCAAGATTTTTTATTATTATTATTATTATTGGGATCACAATTTTCTAAAATGTCCCATAGCTTTTTGTCTTTATTAATCTACAATGGCAAATAACAGGTTTGTGTCAGTTTTCAGACAGCCTTTCCTGCCCTAAAAGAAAACTCAAGTTCAAATGAAGTTTTTAACATCACGTTGTACTGTCATGAGTTGTGACTCTGAGCTGCCAGCTTAGTTAGTACTATGACATCGTTTGGCTGACACATACCGTATATGCTTCCGTCTAAGTGAGATTGCTTTAAATATCCCATACTGCGGTATTTTGCTGATATATGGAGCAATACGTTTGTCTAATGTATTTATGACTTTAAGTGGAATATTTCCATTTTAATATTGCTACTTGTCATTACCAGAGAAAAATGACTTCCTAAAACACTGTTATGTCTGCTCACATCAAATCAAATGTACGCGTGAAGATATTCATGAATATAGAGAGTAGAAACATGGATAAGTTGTGCTTCCAATGTAAGAGGATATACATACATTACTAAAGGATGTTCGATGCAAAGTCTACGCATAGCTCGGGGAAACCAATTCCAACATGCTGTATACAAAGGAGGAACAAGGCTGTGTGAACTCATCTCAGTGTTTGTGCTCCATTGTCAGGGATCATGAAACTAAAGGAAATTCAAAGGCGATATATGCTTCAAACAATTACTTTTTTTGTGTGTGTGTGACCATTTTTAACTACTTGTTTTGACCCAAACCATGATATTTTCCTCACCCTAACCCGGTGGTTCTCAAAACTTTTCTGCCACGCCCCACTTTGGAGGAATAAAAATGTTCATTCTCCACCACCAACAAATTGGTCTATGCTGACTTTTTATTGAAATAGCTTTTTGTGACTCCAAATGTGCAATCACTTTGTTAGAACAATGCAAATAAAGTTATATATGTGCAAAAAACACTGGCAAAGAAATAGCTTACTGGGACTGCAATTAACCTGTTTTACACTGGATATATTTTCAAGATAATAACAAGTGCAACCTGTGAAAAACAAAACAAGTTAAAATATTTGGCAGAGTTATACACTGCATACATTTTCAAAACAATAACGTGCAACCTGGCAAAACAAAATTAGTGCAGATATGTGTGTCAAATTGTATTAGTGGCTGCAATGAGCCGGCTTTCCACTACAACACTTTTTTAAAGCATCTCTATCCCCATCCCAAGAACAACATATCCTTCAGAAATCTCAAATCTATTTCCCCCACAACTCTTTCAGCCTCTCTTGCCAGTACCATGTCGGCCTCCCCTTTCCCACTGTCTGAAAATCCCTCCGATCTCGTAAATTACTACAATAACACACTCTCCTCCTGTCTTGATCAGCTGGCTCCTATTAAAACCAAAACTGTCTCATTCACTCACTCAGCTCCTTGGTATACTCCTGATTTCCACCAAATGAAATCCCGTAAGCGCCAGCTTGAAAGACTGCAGAAAAACTGGTTTAACAGTCCATCTCCAAGCCCACTCTGACTACCTTCAACAATACAAAGACGCTCTCATCTCAGCCCGGACCACCTACTACTCACACCTCATACATACGATCTGTTCGAGCCATTTCAATCTGGATTCCGCTCACAGCACTGAAACAGCCCTTCTCAAAGTCACCAATGACCTCCTCCTCTCCTCAGACTCTGGCCACCTCAACATTCTCCTTCTCCTGGATCTCACTGCAGCCTTCGACACCGTCAACCACAACATCCTTCTCTCCCGCCTCGAATCGTCCCTCAACATCACCGGAACGGCTCTCTCCTGGCTCAAATCATATCTAACAAACAGACAACAATTTATCAGCATCAACAACTGCACCTCCTCCACTGCTCCTCTGTCTCAGGGAGTCCCCCAGGGTTCGGTGCTTGTTCATCCTCTACCTGCTCCCTCTTGGTAACATCATACGTCATCACGGTCTCCTCTTCCACTGCTACGCTGATGATGTCCAGCTCTACATCTCCACAAAGGCCATTACCACTACTATTCACTCCACTCTGACAAACTGCTTCACTGACATTAAATCATGGATGCAAACCATTTTTCTCAAACTCAACTGTGATAAATCGGATATGATCATCATCGGCACCAAATCTCTCACCAAAACCAGTCACAACTTCTGCCTCACCATCGATAACTCCACTGTCTCCCTCCCCTCACATCCACAACCTCGGAGTCATGTTTGACAGCAACCTCTCATTTGAACATCACATCAAACAAATCACCAGAACCTCCTTCTTCCACCTAAAAAACATTGCCCGTCTCCGCCCATCACTTTCCTCATCTGCTGCTGAAACTTTAATCCACGCCTTCATCACCTCTAGAATTGACTATTGCAAAAGTATTCTTTATGGCACATCATCCAAAATCCTAAACAAACTCCAATACATCCAGAACTCTGCTGCTCGCCTGCTCACCCACTCCCGTTCCCGTGATCACATCACTCCTGTTCTCCAGAGCCTTCACTGGCTCCCCGTCCCACAACGGATCCAATACAAAATCCTTCTCCTCACTCACAAAGCCCTCCATAATCAGGCCCCCTCCTACCTCACCGACCTGCTCCACCACCACACTCCATCCCGTCAGCTCCGCTCCTCTGATGCCGATCTCCTGTCCATCCCACATAGGACCAAGCACCGGACGTGGGGGGACAGAGCCTTCTCCATATCTGCCCCCTCCCTCTGGAACTCTCTCCCCAAACTCATCCGAGACTGCACTGATCTTTCCTCATTCAAATCACAAATCAAAACCCACCTGTTTAGAACTGCTTTTAATGTGTGACTGGTTGTTTGTTTTTGTATTAGGGTCCAAGCAACTCAGAAAGTCCCTATTTGTTTTATTTTTTTTACCTGTATTTTTGTTATTCTTATTATTTTTTTAGCTTTTAGGAGGTTCTAATTATGTGAAGTGTCTTTGAGTATCATAAAAAGCGCTATATAAATTCAATGCATTATTATTATTATTAAACGGGGTTGCAGGTTTAATACAGCCACTCTCAATTCATGCTCAATGTTGAGCTTTTGTTTTGAAGGGCAACAGTGGAAAAGCCGATCTCAAGGAGGGCGCACCCACAGTGTGAGAACAACTGCTAACCCAAGTGCCACCGTTTCACAACATACATCACATGATCACAAACTGTAGGTGAATGCTGCCCGCAGGGCGCCAACTTAGAAATCAATGCAGTGTGGGAACAAACTAATTATGTGGACATATGTATGGGGCTGCAGAAGATTTAAAAAGCATTCTCCTTCGAAGTAGTAATGTTTTATTTATTTTTGTACGCATGTATCAGTACACTTACATGGTTCCTATACCCACCATACTATTTAGTAGACCAGAAGAAGAAAAAAACATTTAGCTTGTCCCAAAAACCAGGATGTTCTACTCCATCTAGTCGCATTTTGCAGGATGCAAGACAGCATTTTCTGGCCATTGCGACCCACAATCCTTTGCGCAGGATATATATGAGCAAAGGGTCAAAGTTCAAGGTGCCATGTTGTGATAGAGGAGTAGTATGTCCCAATTTAATGAGTACTGTTTGCAACATTACGTACTAAAGGCAAAAAGAAAAAGTATGCGCCCTACCCGTCAACAGGGAAAGTCTCCGTTCTCTGTCTGCTCTCAGAGGAAAGACCAGATGGAGTAGTGAGACTGAAGTGATTACATGAGAGAGATAGTTAGGCAGTAGAGAACCACTGTGTTTGCTCATCAGCATGTGTGCACAAGTGATGTGTGCATGTTTTTATCTCGTCTGCCGACACGCTGCAGCCATTTTGGCCTCTCTCTCTCTCTCTTTCTTACCTTCCATCTTCCTGCCGTTTCTAAAAATAGCCGCTCCCAAAATCTGTATTATCTACAGAAACAAACCTCCAGTCTGCCTCTCCTCCACAGAGTTAACACCGAGGAATGTTTGACAGCTGGACTTGGGGGCATTCTCCCCTCTGAATTTGGTATATTGTGCATACACATATTTAAAAATGTATTACACATATTTACAAATGTGTGTGTATGTGTATGCTGGTATAAAAGGTGAAATGTCACACATGTTCATGTGTACTCACTTCATATGCACACCAGATACAACACATTTTCAAGGGATAACTGATCAGAATATCAATGACAGCACAGACACAAACAGACATGAATGATCGTGTCTTGGAGGCGGGGTTTATCTCCGACTACAAGTTGTTTTCTCCTATATTAGAGATAAACAAGCGCTTTGTTTCAAACATGCTCCTGTTTGTATGGCTGTACCTGTTAATAGAGGTATTCCCAAGCTCCCACCCACAGCCAGATCCAACAGTGAAAGAAATCACAGCGGAGGCCTAATGAGGGCAAGAAAACATCCCAAATTGCTGAAAAAAAGAAGATAATCTACCACAGCCACAGGCTTAACATCCTAAATCTGTGTGAAGTAAAAGAGTGTGTGGGAGGCAGACAGTGAGACGGTTTTATTCCTGCACCGGCAATCATTCAGACCTTTTCGGAGACGCTGTTCCATTTTAGTTGATAACAAAAAAAAGTAATTGTCCCTAATGGAGGATGTGGTTTGAGGCAATGCGTAAAACACAGAAGACTCAAAATAAATTCACAGAACCATTCAAGTCAGAAACCCCCCCCCCCCCAAAAGATCCTTTAATTGAACTCTGGAGTCTACTCTGCCACATTAGGGCACTGATGTGTGAACCTTTGTTCTTCTTCTATTATGTTGTTGCTTGATGCTTATTTTAGCATTCCACTTCATCTAGTCAGGAATACTGACACGACCTAAACTGTAACACGGCAATTCAATGTGCTGTACGTTACTCATGCATTACTTGCCTTTTTTTTGTTGGCCTTGCTTCCAAGTCATGGTTGTATGGATGTCAATGTTGGCAGGGCCCGTCCTTTTGATCCATAGTTCAATACCTGAAGGTCATTGTTGGTACAACGATCTAATTTCGCCGGATGATGAATAATACCTTTTGGGATACCCGGGTCTGCAACCATTTTGATAGGAAGTGCCATTTGGCTTGTAATCGGTGTGGCATATCAACAATAAGGTTATCATTAGGGTTATCCTGTTGGATTTTATTACATACACAAAGGCATTGTGCACAGCAACATTAATTAAAAAAAACATTTTCCTCCCATAATTAGAATATTGTAATTATATAGGATATTATAAGGCAGATATCTCTAAGCCCGATACAGATGCCGCTTTTAGCTGTTCTTAGGCATGGCTTTGTCAACAAGAAGGCTGCCATCCTTATGAAAATATCCATATATCAGTTGAAATCAATCTACCACCCATCCACCGATCAGAGGGAAAGTAGGGCTAACATTTTCAGTAAAAGTATGTTGGTATGCTGACATTAGCATGTAGCTGAATATGGAACTTAATGGCACTCGGCTTTGGCTTGTAGTGCTCATAGCATCAAAATAAGAAAATTCTGAAAAACTCAACAACATTGTCAACAATGTTTTATTCAAATAACAGAGAAGCGTCTGTCGTTGGAAAAAAACTAAATGGTTTGGACAATAAAGTCAGAGGGCAGGAAGACAGATGATGTTTTAAAGCTGAACAAAGATACCAAACTAACATTTAAAGTGGATAGAATACTCATTTTCTATGGAACTTTATAGGAACTGTAAACATGTCTTTTTTGACCCACTCATTGATGTGATTTTCTGGCCCTGTGAAAGATAAAGTAACAAGCCTTTCATTAAAGGATATAAAAAAACAAAATGACTGAGGAATATCTGGAACATGACATTCTGTTGTATTTCTGTTCTGTTCTGAATGGTAATGTTAAGGGGTAAGCAGCACAAACAAATTAAGTTGTAGCCATTAATAATATCTGTGTAAAAAATGTATTGTGGTTCCACACACGCATCAGTAGTATCCCCGCTCCCCTGCTCGGAGCCTTCTTCTTTTTTAAATTATTATTATTATTAATGCTTTTATTCTCTAATCTATTCCAGTTATTTCCCTTGCAGTGCTGATCGATGCCATCTGCAACAAAACTCAACACTTCCTGATTAATGTCACATTAAAAGCTTGCTTGACCGTTCCTTTGGTTGAGCATTACAACCTCACGGAGTTGCTGGCATGGATCCTCATATATATATATTCATTAATTCATGGCATATCTTTGCTTGCGCATGCAAGAGTGCAATTACCAGCCCTTTAGGATGGAGATGACTTGCTCTATATGTTACGCTTGTTAGAAAGCCTTAGATTTAAAAAAAAAAAAGAAAAGTTTTGTACAATAAAAATAGGGAGGCAGGAAGGAAGACAGATTACTTTTATGTTTTAAAGCGTAACACAGAGTACAACCTGCCCCATATACAGTACATGTAACCATAGAAACACACACTATGCACCGCTGTGTAAATGTAAATACACACTGCAAAGGAAAGAGACAAATGAAATGCAGTCTCTGAGCAACCAGTCCCACCATAGTCTGCTCCACAGACTCTCGTGCAATCCTTTCAGATTTGTTTTATTTTAATCATCAGGCTGGTTTTGTGGATTTTCATGGTAAAAGGTCGCGTCTCTGGTGAGAAGTGACCACAAAGTGCTGATGCTGCTGCCAGCCCTTCTTTGTTTGTTGACTCTTTAGAATATCTGGCAGCGGTGGGGCTGCTCTGACCTAACAAGGGCGCCGGAAATAAAAAGCAAAAGGGGTTCCAAGGGCGACACACGGCCCAGGCGTTACTCAGAGAGGTTGGGAGGAGATAGAGCTTTCTTAAATGTCCCTTAGGAGATAACGCGAGCACTTTAGCACATTGCTATCTAACTTACATTTAGCTTGTGATAGCACCATGCTATGCTAGCTACTAAAGGTACACTGAATGCATACACATGTTACTTTAGCTTTATAATGTTTGGAACTGTGAGTAAAGGCCTACATGGCTCTACAGGAAGTGTTTTTCATCAGTCTTTGTCAGTCTCGATCTCCATGTGATGTGGTGGTTCACTTTTACACAGAGGTGTAGCTTTAGCTTGCATCTTGTTTTCACTGCTGACATCGGTTTGGCATCATGGATATCTCCATTATGCATATTGTAGACCCTTCTGTCGGCTCTCTGAAATCACTTTATTCTTTAGTTTAAAAAAAAAAAAATCAATAATATTTATTCAGGGAGTTCAGTTAGTGACTTGGTAGTTCTGACAGCTTGACTGAGTAGCGGTAGGGGGCGTGGCTTAGTGAAGAGTTTATTTATGTTTATTTCTCAACATGGAGAAATATTTCCCAATTCTGTTTAGTTTTTTTTGTACAACAGACAGAAAGCTAAAACAATAACCGTTTGTTAATCGCTGCAGCATGATTCATCTGTGTACCAGGCAAAGTGTTCATGATTAATTGCACGCCAGTCGGAGGTGGAGTCCATCTGCATGTGGAGATTCTGCCCCAGGGGACAGGCCGCAGCCAGCTGGCAGAGAGTCACGTACAACCCTGGACAGCACCCAGCACTGGGGAGGCGGGCTGATGCGGGTCAGGCCAGACTTCTATGTTCATACCAGCATGAATCGAGGCGCAGCCACAGAACATCACTGTCACTCTTTCACAGACCTCTTTTATGTGTCTTTGTGGGAAGGTTCATGATATGGAACATAATGCTGTGGGGCTGCACATTATAAAATACATTCTTTAATGCTACTATGTTAATTGAAGCAACTGATTGTGCTCCCAATTATTGCCGATGACTATTCAAGTGCAGTGTTTGTGTACTGTCTAAAGCGCAAGAGTGACACTGTAGAAGCCACAGAGAGGTTTCTAGCAGACACAGCCCCATATGGGAAAGTGAAGTGTATCAGGTCTGATAATGGTACGAGTTCACGTTGGTCTCGTCTTGTTTTTAATGGAGACAAAAAGAACTATGAACTGTGGGAGATAAAGTTTTTGGGATATCTGCGGTTGCAGAAACTGAAGGACACTATTTTGAATCAGCCCGCCGATGGCGCAGAAGAAAACGCACTGTCTGAGGATGCGGCGAAGAACACGGAAGTGTACGCGGAACTGATCCAATTCCTTGATGACAAAAGTTTCTCTGGTCATGCGAGAGGCAGCGGATGACGGGCGTAGAGCGCTCAGGATTTTGCGCGACTATTATGCAGGCAAGGGTAAGCCCCGCATTGTATGCCTGTATACAGAACTGACTTCCTTACAAAAGATGAGTAGTGAGAGTGTGACTGACTGTCATACGTGCCGAGACTTCGATCACAGCACTGCGTAATGCTGGAGAGGTTTTAAGCGATGGACTATTGGTTGCAATGATCTTGAATGGGCTGCCAGACTTATTTAAGCCTTTTTCCATTTTTGTCACTCAAAGTTATGAGACTCTCTCTTTTGCGGAGTTCAAGACTAAGTTGCGCAGTTATGAGAGCACTGAAGATATGCGCACAGCTGCGGCCGACTACAATGTCATGGGGGCCCGTGCGCATCCAAGGAGGGCTGCCCCAGCAGGCGCAAGTGCGAGAGCGGGGACATTGTGTGTTTCCATTGTGGCCAGAGAGGTCACAAAGTAAGAGACTGTCAGCGTGGTCGACAGTGGCAGCGGGACAACGCACGCGGAGTGTCCGAGGAGACGGCCGACAACACCTTCGTGTTCAAGCTGGTGACCAGCGAGCGGTGTCACCAGAAAGGGCTTGATGGTGGCCACCGGTGCGACGGCGAATATCATCACTGACCTGGCGAAGTTCAAGAACTTTGATGACCGATTCCAGTCCGAGACTCACTGCGTGGAGCTGGCCGATGGCACAAGCTGCACGGGGGTCGCGGAGCGCAGAGGAGACGTGGAGGTGTGTCTGATCGACAGCAGTAGGCGGCACCTCAGTGCCACACTGAAGCAGGCGCTGTACATCCCCTCGTATCCCCAAGACATCTTCTCCGTGAGAGCTGCAACTTATGGTGGGGCAACGGTGATCTTCAAGGAAGGAGAAGACGTCTTGCAGTATAGAGACGGTACGCGCTTCCCCATTCATGAGCATAACCGACTGTTCTATTTGCCTACTGTGTCAGTAAACAAATCACTGTGATGATCAATGTATGAGCTGTCATGATATTCAGACGTGGCATGAGATTTTGGGGCACTGACAAAGTTATCTTCGTTGGTTATGACAAGAACAGTCCAGCCTATATTGTCTACTACCCTGACAGCAGGAAGGTGATGAAGCACAGACTGGTGAGGTTCATGTCCTGTGTTGAGGGACAGCAGACTGATGTCATGTCCGACGATGACAGTGGTGTGCAGTCTAACACAACCAGACCTGACCCTGACAAACCCGAGCAGAACGACATCCCAGAGGCTAGGCCAGGTCCAAGCCAGATAGGCCTACAGACAGGTGAAGTCAAGCCCGAATCCCAGTCTCCACGGAGATACCCTGCTAGAGAGGAGGGTTTATTGTGAACATTGGTTTATTCGGTCACGGCGAAGGATCAGACTTCGCCGATGCTCCAACGAGTCCATACAATCTTCACATCATCAAGCATTATCAAGGTCTTAAGTCTATTCTGACACATTCTGAGAGGGATCTGATTAATCTGTGAGGAGAAGGGTAGAACAGTAGAAAACATGTAACTTAATACTACTAGGTGGCGCTATGACTAGAATGCTAAATTATCATATGGATGTCTTCATGTCTTCAGGGAGTTAAAATAACTTACATTTTCATGGCGAATGGTGTTCTTTGCCATTGCGCCCTACGCACAGTTTTATATTTTTTTAAATCCTTTAATAACTTTTCATTACTAAGGTCTCAAGATCACACTCCCCACTTTGGAATGAATCGGGTTTAATCTCTAGAAGGAGTTCGCCATTTTACAACTCCCCAAAACGTGAAGAAAAGGTTAAAAATGTGCCACTAGGTGGCGCTATGACTTGAATTCAAAATTATCATATGGATGTCTTCAGGGTCAGTTTGTCATGACATATGAGAAATATGGAGCAGATTAGATAATGTATGGCCGAGTTAAAACAACTTACATTTTCATGGCGAATTGTGTTTCTTTGAAGTTGCACCCTACAGTTTTATATTTTTAATTGCTAAGGTCTCTTGAACACACTGCCCGATTTTGGAATCAATTGGGTTCAAGCTCTAGGAGTTTGCTGTTTTACAACGCCCAAAAAACGTGAAAAAAGGCTAAAAATGGCAATATTGAGCGATTGACTGCAGCGCCCCCTATTGTTCAAATATACTGAAAAAATAAGAGAACGTTAAGGGACTTAATGTGGACAGATGCTAGCAATTTGGTGAATATAGGCCAAGTCATTTGGAAGTTATGGGTCTTTAAATATTAGGCCACACCCCTTAGAGGTTCATTGGCCCTTATCTTCTGAACGCAACGAGATATCAACAAGCTTTTGATAACTTGATGACATTGAACCAATAATGAACCACATACATTTTCGTAAGGATCGGACCCAGCGTTTAGGAGAAAATGGAAAAAACTTGTTTTTTACAAAATTCAAAATGGCTGAAAATCTAAGTAGGCGCATTTTATGGCCACCATTGACTTTTTTGTAGAGCAGGTCCAAGTGGATGGGCTTTTGAAATGGCAGGGCTCTTCCAGTGGATGTGGGAGAGAATATCCACCCTACGGAGAGCACACTCTCCATCAAAAGTACCACATTCTGCAGAGGTCTTGCATGTGGTGTTGTTGCTGCAATCAAACATGTGATTACACCTGTATGCAAATGGAAGGGGGCAGACATTGACAGCATTCTTGTAGAAGGTAGCAAAATGGCGTGGAATGTAACAGCAGAAGAACTGGCTGCATTTCTGAAACAGAATGCTGTTTGGCATGAGCTGGACAGTTGATTTGGGCAAGCCAGCGAGCTACAACTTGCAGGGTTGAACGATGAGACTGTAGTGAAAGGAAAACTGGAGGAACTGCTTGATAGAGATGGAATGTGTCTACTGAGCCTTAACGGTGCAGTTAGTGTCATTGTCAAACATGACAAGTAAGTTGTGGTCGTGGATTGTGGCATACGTAATGCATCTGGGCGGTCATCCGAAACTGGCTCGTCTGTGGCTGTTTTCAACACAAACATGGAGGACCTGATGTATCACATTAGACCTCCTTAGAACTCCGTAAACTCAGACCGGTGTGGTATTCGCAGCATTTCAGTGAGAGAAAGACAAACTGGAGCTGCATGTTTATCATCACTGACATCACTGTCTGCAAACCCAGTAGCACACTCCATGTCAGTCAGCTGTGATGGCGACAGCAGTGATGACATGGATGTTGCAACTGATGTTGAGGCAGCCAGTCATGTCAGTGATGATAAACATGCAGTCAGTTATGATGGTGACATGAGTGTTGCAACTGATGTTGAGGGAGGCAGTTCAGTCAGGCAACGTAGCAGTGTAAGGGGATCCTTTCACCAGGGGGATGACCGGTTTGAGTCTGGAGGACGTCAGTGCATGGCCATAGTGCTGGCAAGTTTAGCATAACAGTCAAAAGAGTGTTGTCACGGCAACGAAACAATCTGGACAAAGTGTTGGTTTTAGGTGACCAGTTGTACAAAGATTTGTGAGAAGACTGGTTGGTTGTGTGTTCCTGAATTGCCCAAGCAGAGACTTATTGACTGACAACAGTTTACATTTCATCATGGTTCGGACTTTGCATCAGAGATGTGGTTGAAGGTACACGTATTCAAAATGGTACCTACACCACTCTTGCTAGTGCACTGGAGCGCGTATTGTCACAATACAGCACATGTCTTCTGATGCTGTGTGGAAATATGTGCGCTATCATTCATGACAATGGCCAGTATGCAGTGGTTGACTCACATGCAAGCAATGCCCGGGGCATGGTGTCTGCAAACGGAAAGAGTGTTGTTGTATATCATTCTTCAAGGGATGGTGTATTCCAGCACATTTACACTTTGTCTCACGGGTTTGGTAAACGGCTAAAGTCTTTTGAGATAAGTGGTGTTTGTGTCACTGACTCCTGCAAGTCCAACAGAGGCACAAACACATTCTGTCGTACCGTCTGAGCTTGGTTTGGGCTCGTCACAAAATGTACAACTTCCTCAGTTTGTAAAACCAACAGTGCTGTGTATTCCTATGACATTTGGAAATCTGGATTGTTATGTGGAGTTGTCACCCATCAGTACCAGAAGTAAGACTCATTCACGAGTGACACCGAGTTGTAAGTCTGATCGGAATACGTCAGCAAAAAAGCTTCCCCAGGTTGCAAAACAAACAGTGCCGAGTAACAATACTCCTATAACATTTGGAAATCTGGATTTTGATGTAGAGATGCTACGCATCATTACCAATAGTGATACGCATTCACGAGTAACACAGTCTGATGGGAATGATTTGGCATCTGACGCCAATTCAGATGTTGAATTTGTCCATAAGAGCCATGATTTTTCACCAATTTGTGAACGTGTGTCACAAGCTTTGTGCAAAGATTTTAAAATGAAGTATACAAAAACACACATTTGATCCTACATGTTCTGGTCCATTAGGAGTTCCATGCCAGAATGACAATATAGTTGCTGATGGTAATTGTTTCTTTCGAGCTGTCTCTCAAGCTGTAAGTGGAAGCCAAAAAAGTCAGACAAGTTCGACGAGCTGTTGTTAGACAGCTGGAAATGAATGGTGACCTCTATCGGACTATTTTGAGGTCTCGGTATACTTCAGTATCACATTACATAAAGGCTTCTCGAATGCGACTGGCTAAGATTTGGGCTACAGAAGTTGAAATACAAGCAGCAGCTGATACTTTTGGAGTAAACATATTTACATTTCTTGCTGGTAAATGGCTTAAATATAGTTGCAATACCACGCTCTTCTCCGAACAGAGCATATATATAGAAAATCGTGCTGGTAACCATTATGAAAATATAGTTTGCGTTCATCTACCTGGAGCGCAAAGTTGTTATAGCCTATGCAAATCCAATACTTCATATCACAAATAGAAAGTACAAACCGGTGTCAAAGTACATTCAAAACCATACAAGACACCTGCTGCACAGCTGCAATTGAATCTGATTCTGATGATGCTGATATTGTTGAAATGACAAGTAACATACCGCATATGACTAGAGGGAGTTCTAAACTCCAGGAGCAGAATGCAGATATCTATATTTCAGAGTGTAATTGTTCTTCTAAGTATTTGAAGAGGAAAAAGACTGTCCAAAAGAAAAATGAAATATTGGGACAATGTGTTGTATAGGCAGAAAGTTCAGGAATTTAGTCAAGACAAATACCAGACAAGTGTGTTCTCTAGGGAGAAAAGTAAGAGAACGAGTTTTGATAAATATCACACTAATCCATTACACAAGGAGAAAGTTAAAGGAAGGAGTATAGATAAATATCGGACGAATATTGTTTAAGGAGAATGTTAAGGGAAGGAGTATAGATAAATATCAGACTGATGGATTGCACAGGGAGAGAGTAAAAGCAATGAGTACAAGTAAGTATAGAAATCCTGCACACAATGAGAGTGTTATAACTGGCAATAAATTGAAGATGAAACAAAAGAAAGAAATGCCAAAGCAGTTTGATTTTGTGATGCAGCAGTTTTGGGATAACGTTAAAGATGGTCCAGATTTTGTGTGTTGTGTCTGCCATAGGTTGTTGTTTCAACACCAGGTTGTACATTGTAAAATAGAATATTATGAAAAGAGTAAAGAATCAGCTTCAATTGCAGCTAAATGTATATCTGAAAAATATTTACACAAATGTGATGAGGATTGCGTAACACCTTGTCACTGGTTGGATACAGTAAGAGGTCAGTTGTGAATTTGTTGCAGTTGTCATTTTAAAATTAATAGGTGTCATGCCACCTGAAAGTGAAATAAACAATTTGGCAGTTCATCCCGTTCCGGCAGAATTGGCGTGTCTGACTAGCTTAGAACAACATTTGATTGCTTTCCATATACCATTTATGAAAATGTTGGCATTACCTAAAAAGTGGCCAAAATGGAGTTCATGGACCGGTGAAATGTGTTCCAGCAAACAGTCCAGACTAACAATTTGCTTCCACGTTCAAACATGGAAGGATCATTGTTGCCTGTAAAATTAAAGCGCAAACTAACCTATAAGGGGCATTATGAATATAAGTATGTTGACACTATGCACATAAGGCAAGCGTTGCAATATTTAAAACGGATGAATGTACAGTATAAAGATGTTGAATTTAATGACGCGTGGCAAAATAACTTTCGTATGGAAAAAGATGAAGAGATTTTAGGAGAGGAGAGTGAAACAAATCTCAAGAGTGGCGAAGCATCTACAGATGCTGGAGAAGATGAGCTTTTGCATGATCGGCAGCAACATTGCATGTTTCAGGACACGTGTCTCATGCCTGTTGATATTGGTCAGGAAGCGCTTGATCAATATTTCGATGTTATGAATGTGGCAACAGCAGAGGGGAATAATCCTGTTAGATTGCTTTCTGATCATGCAAATGAAGCCAAATGCTTCCCAGTGTTATTTCCAAACGGACATTCAACATATCATGATACCAGACTGCACCGACTGACTGTCGCGTTATTTTAATAACCGGATTTTACAAGCTGATGGTAGATTTGCACACAACGTAGAGTATATATTTTTTGCTCAGTACATGTCTGAGGTGGAACAAGTTGTCGAAATTATCTATAGCATTCCGCAAAGGAAAAAGTGGTAATAAAGGTCAAAAAGTTACAGATGATGTGTTAAAGAATGAAGAATCTTTGAAGAAGATGTTGGACGGTGATGATGGCTATCGTTTTCTACAACCTATTAGAGGTACCCCATCTTTCTGGCAGGGAGCACAACTTGACTTGGTATGCGTCAGCTTGGTGTCCCGACGTGGTTCTCTTCGTTTTCTTCTGCTGATTTGCGTTGGAAAAGTCTTCTTTATAGCATTTTAGAACAGGAAGGCAGAACAGAAACAGTTGTGGATTTAGAGTGGGCAGACAGATGTGACCTTTTGCGTCGAAATCCTGTCACTGCAGCTAGAATGTTTGATTATCGTTGGCATTGTTTTTTGAAGGCGTACTCATGTCTCCATCTCATCCAATAGGCAAAATAAAGGACTACTTTTATAGGGTGAAATTCCAGCAGCGTGGTTCACCACATGTTCATTGCCTGTTTTGGATTGAGAATGCCCCATTAATTGATAAAAACACAGATGAAGAGGTCATTTAATTCATTGATAAGTATGTGACGTGTGAATTACCATCACAAGATGAACCCTTAAGCGACATTCAAAAACGTGTAAAAAGAACAAAACTGTTTGCCGTTTCAATTTTCCCCGGACAGCATCAGCTCGAACATTTATATGCCGGGAAGATGATTGCAAGAAAACTTGCAGGTGTAAAGTAGATAAAACGTTTAGTACAGCACGTTGTGAATGCCAGAAAAAGGGGTGGGAACAAACTGAGGAAAAAGAGAGGCTGTCAAAGATTCTTACTGCAATAAAGGAGGCTCTTTCAAATGAGAAGGCTAGCTTTGATACTGTGGAAGCATTGTTTACACATTTAGGTGTCGATCAAACTATCTTCGAGACTGCATACAAGCGGTTTGGTAAGAAAACACATGTTGTCTTAAAAAGACAGGCTAATAAGGTTTGGATTAATCAGTATAATAAACCACTGTTAAAATGTTGGAACGCTAATATTGACATCCAATATGTTGTTTATGCATATGCATGTGTCGTGTACATCATTTCTTACATTTCAAAAGCTGAAAAAGAGATGGGACTATTGTTGGGGAATGCACAAAGAGAAGCAGCCAAAGAAGGTAATACTAGTGCGATAGATGCATTAAAATAATTGGGGTGTGTGTATTTACACAAGAGATGTGTGCGATCAAGAGGCTGTCTATAGAATAACCAACTTACATCTGAAGGAATGTTCACGAAAAGTAGCTTTTGTGCCGGTCGTGGATAATGTTGTTAAAATGAGTTTGCCTTTAAGCGTGTTAAGACAAAAGGCAGCATCACATGATCTCACCACAGAAGAAATGTGCATGACTAGTTATGTTGACAGATATGAAAGTAGGCCCCAAGATGATACTTTTAATGACATGTGCATGGCAACATTTGCATCGGAGTATCGTGTTCCGTCTAAAAACGAGAAGTCGGTGAATAGAATCAAACTAAACAAGGATTTAGGTTTTGTTTTGAAAAGAACACGTACACAACCTGCAGTTGTCCGTTATGTGCACTTTTCAGAAACCAAAAGAACGGAACTCTTTTATCAGAGTATCCTCCAATTGTTTATGCCGTATCGTAAAGAAAAACAGCTAAAACCGGAAGGTTTTGAGATTTATGAGCAGTTCTACAGCAGTGGGAGTGTGTGATTGGGTGATGGGTTGATACATTTGGTAAAGGCAGTTGTTGATTTAAATAGAATTACATTTGAAAAGAGCGCAGATGAGTTGGATAAGATCCAAAATGCAGTTGATGCGGATGGTGTCTTAGATGCCTGGTGTCAGCTGTGCCCAGAGCAAGAATTGGAGCATTTATAGTGCAAAGAACTACGCAAAGATTAAAAAGTAGTTGATGAGCACATAGAAAATATTCCTGATTTAGGAGTGAGTCGGGAGCAAGTTGCAGATTTAGAAAAGAAAAATAACATATGCAGAAGTGATGGTCTGGCATTACTTCAATCTCTGAATGAAACACAAATGTGCATTTTTTTAAAATCAGATTAGAAAGTGGTGTTTAGAGAAGGTAATGGGGAAAAGCCAAACCCATTCCATGTGTTCATCACGGGTGGTGCAGGGACAGGTAAAAGCCATTTAATAAAAGCTATTCAGTATGAGGCACTGAGGTTATTGTCGACAGTGTCTCGTCATCTTGACGACATTTGCGTTTTGTTAACTACACGCCACTAGGTGAAGAAAAGATTAATTATTTACGTGCTAAATATAGCAGCTTGCAGATTATGATCATTGATGAAATCTCCATGGTTGATCACAAACTGTTGGTTTATATCCACGGTCAGTTATGACAGATTAAACAATCTGGTGATTCCCCGTTTGGAAACGTGTGTGTGATTGCTGTTGGAGATTTCTACCAGTTGTCTCCGGTGAAAGGTAAACCCTGTATGTCGATGAAGTAGATTTGTGGTCCAGCCTATTCAAGGTTGAAGAATTAAAAAGTGTTGTTCGGCAACAAGATCATGCATTTGCTCAGTTGTTAAACCGAGAAAGAACACGTTCAAAAGAGACCCCAATGCTTGACAGAGACATTGCGTTATTTAAACATTGTGAAACGGGTGAAGTTAGCTCAGCTTTACACATATTCCCTACAAATGGACAAGTATTCAGCACAATATTCAGCAGCTTCTCAAGACTTGTCCTGATAAAGTAACGATTAACCCACAAGATTTTGTAAATAGTAAAAAAAAACGTCACGCTTGAGTTGAAAGGACATCATACTCAAACATATAATACATCTTTGGCTAAAACGCTACGGTTAGGGAAAGATGCCCGTGTAATGTTGTGTACGAATGTTGATCTGATGGATGGTCTGGTGAATGGGGTGTGGCACTGTAACATGTAACAGATATAGTGTATGGCGACAACGATAATTTCCCTCAAACTGTGTATGTTCAATTTGATGACAATGACGTTGGTGCACAGAAGAGGAAGCGCTGTGCTAATGCTTCAGCAGTTGCAGCGGGCTCTACAGCTTGAAGAGGAAAGAGTGACTAACAAAGGTGAAATGCGCCGTCAATTTGCCCTGAAACTTGCTTGGGCTTGTACAGTGCATAAAGTACAAGGCATTACTTGTCGATAGCGCTGTAGTTTGTCTCAAGAGAATATTTTCACCAGGACAGGCATATGTGGCATTGAGTCGTGTCAGAAGTTGTCAGGGTTGGTTATTCAAGATTTTGAAGAGAAAACCATCTATTGCAAGGATGCAATGGAGAGTATGCCCCCATTTCTGATGGACTATCCAGCGAGGCACATATTGAATACACATACTTTTACAGTGTTTTTGATGAACGTGCAGAATTTGACTCGACATGTATCAGATTTGGGATTGTGTACACAGCATTTGCATCCTAACTGTATTGCAGTAACAGAAACCTGGCTCCCTGCTGCTTTGTCATTAGACTCTGTAAACCTCAACCGTTACACATTTGACAGTTGTCTTCGAAGTTCGTCATACAGCAGCAACAACCCCACATTGGTTGCTTTGCAAGACTAACAACACGGTGGTGTTGGCATGTATAGTGCAGACAGTTTGACATACAACATTCTGAAAGTACCAGATGTAAATTTAGAATGTTTAGTGTACAACTGTGACTTACAACATCTTTATAGCAGTCATTTACAGACCACCTTCTTATCCCATGTTTTTGTTTAAAGAATACCTAGGGAAGTTACTTTATTGGCTTGATGATGCAAGAAGTCAAACAACTGCTGTCATGGGAGATTTCAATGATGACATTTTGAAATCATCCATCTGTAAGTGTATTACTGACAAAGGCTATGTTCAGGTTGTCACACAACCCACAACAGAGAGGCACATTAATAGAGCATGTGTATGTTAAAACAATACATTATCATGTTGAAGCAACAGTGGTGCCAACATATTTCAGTGACCATGAGGGGATTGCATGTTCTTTTAAAAGTACAGCTGATGATGACTTAAGACGTGTAACAGTTGTAGGTTTAATGTGTGTTCAACTTTATTCAGAAACAGAGGTTCACTTCATATTAACGAGGCGTCACATCTGCACGATGCCGTGAGATTAGACGCGTGTGGTTGAAATCAAGGGATAGTTGGAAGGTGGGTGTGGTGTTTTTTGTTCATGTATGTCAAGAATGTTTGTAATGTATTTTTTGCATGTTATTTAATGTGAAAATAAAAACTAAAGACATAAAACAAACATAGCGTTTCCTTTCCTGCATTAACAGCATTAAAGCAAAATGTGTACTGTCAAATAATTTGATGTGTATATAGCACGTAACACTGCACTAATATTCAGACTTTTAAAAAGGAAATATATTACTCTTATGCCCTCATAGAGAAAGCTCCCACTAATATACTGTTGCTAATGCAGGCAAAAGGCACTGGTAATGGTACTCCTGGTTTACTGGGATGGGGTTTGATTCCCTTGTTTGGCATAACATGACAGACAGGTGTGACCTTTTAAGTTGCAATCCTGTCACTGCAGCTAGAATATTTGGTAATTTTCGTTGCCATTGATTTTTGAAGGCGGTACTCAGGTCTCCATCTAATACAATAGGCAAAATAAAGGACTACTTTTATGGTGGAATTTGATTGTGTGGAAACATTGTTTACACATTTTAGGTACAAATGAGACTTTGAGGCAGCATACAAGTGGTTTGGTAGGAAAACCCATGTGTTAAAAAGACAGGCTATGGAGGTTTGAATTAATCAGTATAATAAACCACTGTTAACATGTTGGAATGCTCATATTGACATCCAATATGTTGTTGATGCATGTGTAGTGTACATCATTTCTTAAATTTCAAAAAAGAAAAAGGGTTTCGGCTGAGAGGCCACAGCTCTCCGCAGAGCTTGAAACCAGACAAAGAAAAAACAAAAAAAGGGATGTATTGAATTATTAACTATTTAGTATAAAATCAAATGAGTTTATTTCATTATTTTATCCTGTGTCTCAGGGCCTTCCTTGAGACACAGGCGCCGTACTGCCCCAACCCAAAATGATCGTAATTCTAAAGAGTTAGAAAAGGCAGCACTATCCGATCAAATCACACCTGTTGGTAATTCTCAGATAGAGAGTCTGCAAATAATTATAGACAACTGGACTGCATCAGAGGGCTGGGAGCAATACATTACCGATCCAGATGTCTGTAAAGCAAGTGGTGCGGGGGCGGCTTGTCAGTGCGGTGTGATAAATAATCAATATGCAGAGCTGAGAAGCGAAATCAGCGAGCTATGGGCTGCCAACAATATACTAATAGACCTAGTTATAAATCTCTAAGTCCCAGCCAGCCACAGGTCTGAGCATATGGCAGAATATCACAGACCATGCGACACTGAAGCTCCATTAACCATGCTAATAAAGCACACAGATGACTTATAAAAGCGGGTGTTATACTCAAGGGTTGGTGTCATAAATGTGGTTGTCTCTACCCTAACAAAAAAATGATGCAATGTGTTTTATACTCAAGGTTTATGGAGTCTTAAAAAAATAAAATGTAAGTTTTTAGACATCTAATAATAAATACAGTATTTGTCTCCATCCTGACAAAGTGTGTGTTATACTATAGGTTTTGGTGTCATAAAGGAGTGGAGGTTATACCGCTAATATTAATATACAAGATGTCTCCACCCCGAACGGTTTTAAAACGTAGTACACTGAGTGCGGTAATAGTGTGCATGACCACATAAATGAACCTCATAGTCCATGCGACAGTGTGTACAACATACCGCAAACCAATAATGATAATCATACCTCAGAAATGACATTCAGCGCATTGGTAGAGAGGACCGAGCAGCGGCTTGTGATAATACGTGCGCTGGATAGACGTATGACGATGTGGGCAGAGACTAAGAGGGTGGCGGCTGCCCTACGTATAAATGATGCTCCTGCAGCAGCCATGATAACAATTGTTGCAATTTTTCTATGCTGCTGTCTTGGCCAGGCTTCCCTTGAAAAAGAGGTCATTGTATCTCAACGGGACTGATCTGGTTAAATAAAGGCTAATAAAAATAATAATAATGACGGACGCTGTTATTGACAACTTTTCGGGTGGATCAGTTACAGGGGGAGTCAAGGTCACAAACAGTGTAAATGGGGCTCACATCGCTACGTCACAAACACTGAGATCCCAGTACGCCTGTAGCAGAGACACCTAGTGGGGGTATTGTGGAACCGGAGGAGGAGCGATGAGGCGCATGCTTGTTTTATCCAACCCGGTTGAAAAGAAACCGGCGCAGATAGATTATATACTGTTTTATTTTGAGATACGGTTTCACAATGGTAAGCATGAGGCCAACTTTGTGTGTGCTATGGACCTTGCGGGAGACAAGTTGTTTCAATGCTTTAAAATGCGTTGACGCATTTGTACAGTTAAAGAAAACCAAAATACCGTGGGTACACATTCATAGCCCAGGATGCATCCGGTTTTGACAATTATATTCTGTTGGAGTATTTTGTCAAACAGGGTATCACACCGAATGTGACCATGAGGGGGAGCAGGGTCATACTGATGTATGACAACACGTACCAACAGCAGTGGATTGACTCAGCTTTCTCCCCATGCGCCTGTCAAAAACTCCTGAGGCCTTAAGTTTTGAGGATCTGACGAAGGGCTATTTCCCACACAGGTTGAATACCATCCTACTACGATATCATGAGATGGGTGCATGTGACAAGACCGCCTTCATGGAGTTGGTATGACACTGCGCGGGGAGCCATTTGATTTCCAAGTGGAGATCCATCGCTATTGCATCAATGATGTTGAATTACTGCGTAGAGCGTTCACCACCTATCGCGGTAGTTTCATGGAGTGCACAGTTACATTTGGCCTCTAGCTGTGAGTGTTCAAACCCCTGTTTTTACCGAGAGACGAGCTCTGTACACAGCCCAAAATAAGACTTACTCAGATGCATCCATTCAATGGCTTGAATATCTGGCACATACCAAGAACCTTGAGATCAAACATGCGCTTGATCACGGCGATAGCAGGCATTTAAACTAGTCTATGTGTACGGTTATAACGCTGTAGCCAACGTGTTATGAATTTGCGGGTTGTTTTTTTACCAAGTTGTCAAATGTCATGTGCTGAGCAATGTAAACCCAGTCACCAATTACAAAGCGTTTCTGGACAAAGTAGATGCCCTACAAAAACAAACATGGTCTGCAGGTAACAGTGATCCTTAAAATGATACAATGCTCCTGTACAGGCTTTTCTGTCCACATACAAAAAAGCATGAACGTCTAAACCCCGAGAGGCCCTCTTTGGTGGTTGTACCAATGCAATGAAGTTGTACCACAAGGTCAATGGTGCTGCTGAAAAAATGTGATACTATGACTTCACAAGTCTGTATCCAACTGTTCAGATCACAAAACAATTGGACACCGCAGATTATCCTTAATGTTTTTGAATCTATTGATAATTTCAGAGTTGTAAAGTGCACTGTCCACCAAAAGGCTTGTTCCATCCCGTCCTCCCCTACAGATGTCATGGAAAACTCATGTTTCCCTGTGTAGCACATGTGCCGAGGCATTGAACCAAACGGCTTCCTGTACAGTGACAGAGACAGACTGATGTCAGGTGTGTGGGTCTCCTTTGAACTTCAGAAAGCTGTTGAACAGGGGTACCTGAAGACGCTCTCCCCTCCACCCTGAAGCATTGTGCTGATCAGCTGTCTTCAACCCCTCCCTGGAGACGTGCCACGTACCAGCCTGCTTCAAGGCCTCCACCATCATCCCCGTCCCCCAAAAAAACCTAGGATCACGGGACTGACTACAGGCCCGTCGCCCTGACCTCTGTGGTCATGAAGTCCTTTGAACGCCTAGTCCTGTCCCACCTCAAAACACTCACCAACCCACTCTTGGTCCCCCTACATTTCGCCTACAGAGCCAACAGGTCTGTAGAGGATGCCGTCAACATAACCCTTCACTTCATCCTCCAGTATCTGGACTCCCCAGGAACCTACGTCAGGAACCTGTTTGTGGACTTCAGCTCCGCTTTCAACACCATCATCCCGTCTATGCTGCACATTCCCGACGTCACCTGCAAGTGGATCACAGACTTCCTGTCTGACAGGAAGCGGCATGTGAAGCTGGGAAAACATGTCTCAGCCTCTCGGTCCATCAGCACCGGTTCCCCCAAAGGCTGCGTGCTTTCCCCTACGCTCTTCTCCATGCACACGACTGTACCTCCAGTCACCAGTCCATCAAGCTTCTGAAGTTTGCGGATGACACCACCCTCATTGGACTCATCTCTGATTTGGATAGTCCATCAACACTGATGCGTATCTAGCTGTGACATGCCATTTTATAGATGCAAGGACCTCTTTGCAATCTGTTTTAGGGGTGCTGCATTTCCCTGAGGCACATACTGCTGCAAATGTGGCAACAGTAAAAGCAGAACTTATGTCAGTGGGGCATTACTAATAAAGTTACTTGCCTTGTGACCGATGGCGCAGCAAATACGGGTGCTTGTGCCAAGGAGCTTTGTTTGCGTCACACAAATTGCGTGGCGCATACTTTAAATTTACTTTTAAAAAAGGCTCTTGACCAAAACACTGTGTTGTCTGACATCCGGGAAAATGCTAGAAAAATAGTGAGTTATTTCAAGAGCAGCACCAGTGCAAAGGTGAATTCCTTTATTTCTTTGCCATATTCTAAATGATGCCGTTTTGTTTGAGTTGCTGCAGACACTTGAATGAATCACTTTTTGTTGGAACATTTTATAGGAGAGGCATGAGCAAATAGGCTGGCCAGCATTGAAGCTAATCAAAGAGGTGGATACACGCTGGAACAGCACATAACATATGCTCCAACATACTTATGACCTCAGGGAACCTGTAGGAGCAACTTTGGCAGGTCTACGCACCGACGTTACTCCACTCTCATCCGAACACTATGACATTGCAGAATGTCTGAAAATGCTGTTCCCATTTAATGATGCCATAGTTGAGCGCTGTCAGAGAAGAGGGTGTCTGGGTCAAAAGTAATTCCCCTTTTACCAATGCTTTACCACACACACACACACAGGAAGAAGAAATGGGACTTGTCCAAACTCCAGAGAGCAAGGCAATGGCTGAGTGTGAGGAGACTTTTAAGGGAGATGCTGTACACTCTGCAATCAAGGAGCATCATGTCACTGCTCGATCACAGATTTAAAAAGATAGGCTTCTTTAGCCCCAATAAAGCAGATGCCGAGAGGAGGCTCACTTCTGAATGTGCCGGTATACGAAACAGTGAATCTTCCTTCTCATAGTCAGAACCGCACCCATCAGAAGCTTCTCAGCCTTGGACTCTAGATCATTTTTTAGTCACTTACAGCCAGTTTGTCGGTCTTAGAAAACTGTTGCGTCGTTTGGACACCACAATCGAGGACCCCAAATGTCACTGCGGACGCAACAGTGGAGGCCCAGGCATACCTGGTTGAACCAAACATTGGAAGATCCTTGTAGTATTAAAGGGCGGAAAAATGTTTATCCAAATGTGTATACACTTGCGGTTCTCTCTACCCCAGCTTCATCTGTGCACTGTGAAAGGGTATTTTCTAAAATAGGCAAAAGTCTCCAAAAAAGAAACCGCCTAAATGAATCAAATATTGTCCCTAATAACCGAAGCAGTCTCCCCAATTTGTTTCCACTTTCCCTTTTGACCCGGCCATTGTATTATAAAAGACAGACACCATAATAAGTTCATAATTTATATATTGTTGATGTACCGTTGGATTTGTTGGTAAAAATTGCCAGTGACCAGGCCGCTACCGATCTGAGTATACGGCAGAACATAACAGCTCAGGCCAGTTTCACAGATGCCTTGTTAACCATGCTTATTAGACACACAGACGGCTTATGATAAGTGTTGTCATTATAATCACGGGTGCTTCTTTATGCATATAACAACAAAACCTGTGTGTGTTATACTCGGGATTTGGTGTGTTAAGGTGTCATAAACTGTGTTTTTATGTAATATTAAAAGATTGTGTATGACCTATATGCAAGTGTATGGTTACACATTAGCTATATAAGATGGCATCACCACCACCACGAAAGGTGTTAAAACGCTGTACAGTATCTGCACTTGGTAGTAGGGTGCACGATCATGTTATTACTGATAATTCTGATGATAATCTCCAACCTAACGGTCTAACCCCGACCGCTAATATTGATAATAATATACCGCAGTATACCACAGCCATGACATTTGACGAGCTGACAGACAGACTAACGCAGCAACTTGTGATGATACATGCTGTAGATAACCGTATGACAATGCGTGCCGAGGCTGATGGGTGTAAATGCGGCTAATGCATCAGACAGTTATGCATGATGACGTAGGTGCGTTTACACCCGCCATACTCCATCCGCCCCCAGACCCGACATACATTGATACGGCCCGAGCAGCGTCGGAGCCCAATACGCATGACTACATACCCCAGGCGCACAATGACGACAACATGCGTACAGCGGCCTTACCAATGCCATTTACAGAACTGACAGAGAGGGTCTTGCAGAGGTTGTTGATATGTGTTTTAGATGCACGTATGACTAGGCGATTAACTGGGGAGGGTGGCGGCGGAGGACCCCCGCCCATTAGTCTCAGAAGCTGTGCTCGTTCCATGGGTGCAGAAGGCTAAGAGTGTAAACGGGGATCACATCGATGACATGCATGTTGATACGCCCCAACCACTGTTAGACACTTGCACCCATGGAGGGTCCAGCTGAAGGGGTTGATATGGAACAGTATGAGGAGGGGGCGGGAGGGATGGAGGGGGTCATTTTGTCATTACCTGCAACAGATGCTGGGGCTTCTGTAACGGCCCAATCTAGTGGTGATATTGGGGAACTGATGGGCGCGTATGGTGCTAATTATAATATCAACTGAGTGGCTGAGACACACCAAGTGGGTGGAGGGGAACCGACTGTAGTGGCTTCAACGTCAGGGGAGGGCTCTAGGGGGCCTATTCACACTAGGGCAATTCCATCATTCAATGCTTTTGAATTACGACAAAGGGTTGATTTCGGAAACATGACTATGAAATAGACAGCATACCTGACATGGTGCGAGATGCTGTGGGTGGTATAATCAATAGGGCTGTAGACACAGCCCCGGCGGGTAGCATATTGAATGTAGTGTTGCGTGGACCCTCGTTGGCCAGTGATTTGCAGGCCATTTTAAACGCGAGTGACGCGTATAATGTAGACTTATTTCTGGACCAGATAGCCCAGGTTATTCAAAGCAATGATAAGTCTATAGCCGACGAACTGGAACTAGTTGTCACAGTAGCATAAAACAGTAATGGGGGGGCTGGAGGGCGTCAAACTGGGTTGAGTCACTCATGACGAGATCCTTTCAAAGAAGGGTTGTTTCCTGTACAATTCCGGCAACAGAGGTAACAATCTCTGCTTCTCACCGTGTCAGGCACATCAAAGACAGCCGAAAACATCAGAGGCGGCCAAGCTGACTTGCGCCACGCAGTTACAGAGTTCAGCCGGTTTTGACCCCATGCATCGTGTTGCATTCTCTGACGTGGAGACTTTTGAAAATCTTTTGAGTGTAAAGATCATAATCTTTCACCACAATGTCGGCCGTAAACGCTTGCAATGTTTTCAGACGCATGAGACACCACACCCCCAGACTGGTTATATCTGCATGATAACCACTACTATGTGATTGAAAACAACAGTTTTTTTGGAGCATCATACGTATGCAACTACTGCTATGTGACATATGAATCCGTTCTATATCATAACTGTACACAGAGATGCAATGTTTGTTTCACCACAGAGTGTCGTACCCGGACCATCGCCGACCTGAAATGTGATAGTTGTAAACGAATATGCAAATCCAAATTCTGTCTTGATCAGCACAAGAGGTCTGAGCTCGTCCATGACGTAATACCGTGTCAGACCATCAAATACTGCGAGACTTGTGGCAAAACATACAAGGTCGCCAAAAAGCCACACAAGTGTACATCCCCCTCTTGTTCCCACTGCAGGGAGCCCCTGATGGAGAGCGATGAACCACATGCATGTTTCATCCAGCCGGTTGAAAAGAAGCCTGCTTAGACAAACTATATATTGTTTGATTTTGAGACACGGTTTCACGAGGGGAAACATGAGGCTAATTTTGTATGTGCTATGGACCTTGCGGGTTTCACCACTTTAAAATGTGTTGATGCATTTGTACAGCGGTACCGCAAGCCAAAATACAGGGGGTACACATTCATAGCCCACTGCCTCAGGTTTTGACAAATATATTCTGCTTGAGTATTTTGTCAAACAGGGCATCACACCTAATGTGACCATGAGGGGTAGTCGTGTCATACTAATGTACGACGATGTCACAACCGTCACTAGACGGTAGTGCTTTTTGTTGTCTTGTCACTTCCTGTTTTACTTTGAAATCATCCTCCTGTGTCATGTCTGCTGTCTTTACTTCCTCATATGTGATTACCTCTCCCTGCCCTGATGTGTTTCACCTGTGTCTCGTTAACTCCCCTCCCAGTGTGTATATATATATATATATATATATATATATATATATATATATATATATATATATATATATATATATATATATATATATATATATACACACTCTGTGCTTCACTTGTCTCGTTGCCAGTTCGTTTTTCTTCACCTGTGAGTCAACTTACCAGCGTTTTTCCTGCCTGATATCCTGTTCTGATTCCGACGTCCCTTCGTTTCCGAGTAAGCCCGATCCCTGCCTGTACCTCTGCCGAGTTTGACTGCCTTCCTGTGAATGACCCTGGACTGTTTACGTTGACGATTCTACTCTCCCCTGAGTGAGACAGCTGCTCTCACCACAGCGGGTCAGAGCCTTGCCGACCGGCCTCAGTCCCTCCCCAGTTACATCGGGAGAACCTTCGGCGGTCCTTCTCCAGAGACTCTATCCTGTTGCAATATTACCTTTATCAATAAAGGAATCCTTGTGAACTTTACTCTCTGCCTCGGGTCGTGCATTTGGGTTCTTTCATTAGTGCTCCGGCGTGACAGACGAGGGATCAACAACGCTGGATTGACTTTCAGTTTATTCCCTATGCGCCTGTCAAAGACTCCCAAGGCCTTAGGTTTTGAGGACATGGCGAAGGGCTATTTCCCACACCGTTTCAACACACGAGACAATGAGTACTATGTCGGCAGATACCCAGACCCCTCATACTATGGGTTTCATGAGATGGGTGCTAGTGACAAGACAGCATTCATGGGGTGGTATAACAGTATGTGTGAGGAGACGTTTGATTTCCAAGTGGAGATACGCCGCTATTGCGTCAACGACGTTGAAGTGCTATGCAAAGCATGCACAACCTATCGCGGTAGTTTCATGGAGTGCACAGTTAGATCCTTTCACATTCACCACTCTGGCTTCCAGCTGCATGGGTGTATTCAAAACATTGTTTTTACCAAGAGACATCGTAGCTCTGACGTACGAGGGGGCGTACACTGCCAAAAACAAGGTATACTCTGATGTATCCATGCAGTGGCTTGAATATGTAGCGCATGTCGAGAACATTGAGATCAAGCACGCGCTCAATCACGGGGAGCAGTCTTTTCACCCCTTCTATGTGGATGGTTATAATGCTACAAATTTGCCGGTTGTTTCTACCATGTGAAATGTCATGTGTCAAGTCATGTGAATCCTGTTGCTAAAGTCACATATGGCAGACAGTACAAAGCATTTATGGACAAAGTAGCTGTCCTAGAAACATCACATGGTATGCAGGTGACAGTGATGTGGGAGTGCGAGTGGACCTCCTTAAAACGAAGCAGTGCTCCTGTACAGGCCTTTCTATCCACATACATAAAGCGCGATCGTCTAAATCCCCATGAGCCTCTCTTTGGTGGACGCACTAATGCTATGAAGTTGTACCACAAGGTCAATACTGCCACAGACGAACAAATTAGATACTATAACTTCACTAGTCTGTATTCCACTGTTCAGAACTCTAAACAGTACCCCGTTGGACACCCCCAGATTATCTTTAGCAATTTTGAGTCTATTGATAACTATTTTGGATTTCTGTCGGGGGTGTGGGTCTCCTTTGAGCTTCAGAAAGCTATCGAAAAGGGGTACCTGATTGTCTCCATTGACGAAGTGTGGCATTTTCCCCCGACAAGACAGACACATTGTTTAAGGGGTGAGTACATTTCTAAAATGTAAACACAGGAGGCCTCTGGATATCCAGGACACGTTAAAACACTTGATGACAGGGCTAAATATGTGGATGACTACTACAACAAAGAGGGTATTCGGCTCGATCCCAGCAAAATCCGCGTCAACAAAGCCATGCGCAGCTGTAACAAACTGCTGCTAAATTCCCTGTGGGGCCGCTTCAGTATGCAAAATAATATGCCCTCCTGTGATTGATGTTGATTACAGACCCTGCCAGGTTGGCCCAGTTGATGTTTAGCGATCATTATGATGTGCGCCAATTCTGTTTTATTGCAGATGAGGTTGCCTTGGTACAGTGGAGACATGCAGACAGCAGGGGGTCACGTATAAGGGATGTGAATGTCTTTCTAGGAGCAATGACAACCGCCCATGCCAGACTGATGCTTTACGATGTACTTGACATGTTGCAGGAGCGGGTATTGTATTGAGACACTGACAGTGTGGTGTTCACATCTCAGGCTGGTGACAGTGTGCCGCCCCTGGGTCCATACCTTGGTGAATTGACTGATGAGCTGAACAATGGTGACGTGTGTGGTTCCCCTGAGGAAGACTATATCACAGAGTTTGTATCGGGTGGTCCCAAATGCTACGGCTATAATACACTGTTTGGCAAGACAACTGTCAAATGCAAGGGGGTCACATTAAATGCTCGAAATGCTGCAGTTGTCACCCCAGAGTCGTTGATTGGTCTAGTGCATGCTTTTCTAGCCAACCAGAATAACCACATCTGATACAATCAAAAGGGCCAAAAAGAAATTCCATCTTAAAAACGACAGTCCTTAAGAAAGTCTGTGTGGTGTACAACAAGCGTCAGGTATTATCCGACTACATCACCCTCCCGTATGGATACTAACGTAGACCAGGGATTTGATATTAGTTTACAGCACCCCTTCAGTCCTATAGTGAGTGGTCCGTATAAATTGTGGAAAGACTTTTTGTAAAAGATATAATTGCGAACGCTGAGGGGGTTATTTCACATATTTTTGATAATGTTTACATTTATTCGTGTTGGCAACCCATATATAATCAACTCCTTAAAATAAGACCCATCAACTTTGTAAACGGTTTACCGGAATCACTGTGTGACGATGGCTTGCTGCCACCAGACAAAAACAATCTGCTCATCATAGATGATTTGATGAATGATGCCAGGAACAACATCCAGGTTCAAAACTTTTTTTTTACCAAATATGTACACCATAGAAATCTCAGTTGTATATATTTAGTACAGAATTTATTTATTCAGGGTAAGGCGAGTCGTACTATTAGTTTAAACACCAACTCTCCTTTTGTTTAAAAATCCTCGGGATAAGGGCCAGATCATGCTGTTGGCCATGCAGATGTTCCCTGGTAACACTAAATATTTTTTAGAGGCTTTTGATGATGCAACTCTCCCCGCTTACGGGTATCTTCTCATAGATTATAAAGCCATGACGCCCGTACATTTAAGACTCAGAACTTCCTTGCAGTCAGAACAACCGGTCGTGTACATTTCTAAAAAACAAGAGATGTGACAACATATGCAGAGGAATTTGGCCTTGTTGAGAGTTGATATATACATTTTCACCTAGGGTGCGGAGGGTCATTGTGCGTAATACAGACATAGATTTTGTCAATGCTCTGTGTGATAGCCCTCAATGTGCTACGAGGTAATATCCCTTTGACCAACAAACAGTATGGTCTCTTAAAGAAACTTATTAGATTGGTTGCTGATAAAAAAAATCAAACTCTAATAAGAAGTCCGGCGGATTTTTACTACGACCAATTCGAACAATAGTCGAGGGTGGTGGCACAGGTCTACTCATCTCACCCAAATGGAGTTTTGCTCTCTACCCGCTTCCATTATTTACCCCACTGTCTTTTGAGTTTCATGCAGTGATGGTTACTCATCCGGTTCAACTAACCATTGTTGTTCTCTACCGTCCACCTGGCTCCTTGGGAGACTTCTTGGAAGAACTAGACGTCCTCCTATCAAACTTCCCAGAAAACGGCCCCCCGCTCATCCTTCTAGGTGACTAACATCCAGACAGAGAAGTCATCGGACCTGCTACTCTTACTGTCTTCCTTTGCTCTCTCGTTCAGCCCATCCCCTCCTACTCACAAAGCTGGCAACCACCTTGACTATTTTCACCAGAAACTGCTCTACATCTAACCTCACTGTAACTCCACTACATGTCTCTGATCACTTCTTCATCTCTTACTCTCTCCCACTCTTTGGAACTGACAACCCTCCCACAACGGACTCTGCACCTGTCCCTCTCACCCTCCTAGGTTCCGTCAGCCCTCCCTTCAACTGACTCCTTCTCAGTCATGCATCTTAACTCTGCCACTGACACTCTACTCTGTCTTCCTCTCTTGATTCTCTCAGTCCTCTTACGACTCGAAAGGTCCGCAAGTCCTCTCCGGTCATTGGTTCGACACGTTTGACAGCTTGAACTTTTTAATCTGATTCTAATAAACTCCATTATAATCAGAAAGAACAGTGTCCGCGGAGATTCCTTCATCCTCATTCTTCAACATCACTGCCGCTTGAAAGACAGTAGTAGGGGGGTGGGGTTGCTCGCGATCGTACACTCTTGGTTTATTGGGGTGTCATAAATCAATTTTGTGATTTATGGGGTCATAAAACGGAAAAAAAAAAAAAAAAAATCCGGAAACGCTATCTTGTTTTTTGCGGAAAAGTGGGCGTGTCACCGGAGACCCCGGATGTTTTGATTCTCAGCCATGGCATGGTGGGGCGTGGTGTCGGAGAGGCCGCGTCAACGTACGTATCAAAGCATCCCCCCGGAAGTGTACGTATCGCCCCTTTTTTTATTACTGTGACCTATAGGTGGGTGTGTTTTAACAGCAGATATATAGGACAGGTACAGTATGCGTTATTTCTTTTCCCCTCCAGCTACAATTGCTGCTGCATCTCTGACCATCTGATCCTTCTTCTAGATCTGTGTACTCTTGAGACTGTTGCCTGGAGTGTATGCGTGCTTGCTTACTTCATTGCTTGGCTGTAGCTACTTCTTTTGCTGTAGGCCTGCGTTGCTCCTGTTTGATATCAGTTTTTAATTTGCTGAACACATCCCAACGTCTTTTTGCCGAGATGCAAGTACCACGTGACCCGGAGGCTACGATCAGAAGCGTATCACCCGTCTAGGTATGTCGCAAATATTCAGAGCTAGTTCTGAACTTGTAACAGGGGATTTTGGCCGTCCGCAGAAGCGCTCGAGGGTGGGACTCACTAGAGAGGCGGCGCCAGTCTTAGAGCTGGAGAACACTGGTATAAATGGCCATGTTTACAGTGCTGTGTACGATAATGGGTGGGTTACAATTAGTTCTAGCCTGGAGGAATATACCGGAGATGTAGGGGGATATCAGACTATTATATGGGAGGAGTGCATGAGCGTGAGCAACTGGCGTAGGTTCCGTAGCGAGGTATGTGTTGCGCTTAACCAGAACACTGCTACGGACGGAGAAACTCTTTACTCGGTTCTGTGGTATAGTGCTACTGGTCCAGAAGTGTATCACGTAACAGCCAGTCGCATCAACAAGAACCCCGAAGAGTTTCTGTATAAAGCTGCCCAGACAGGGATGTAGTATTTGCACAGGACCCCACGAGGCTCGGCCAAACCCATACCGATTTACGTATGAAGAGTATTTTAAATGGTTCCCTATTACATTTAGTGTGTTGTGGTATGACTGGCCTGCGGTGCATACATTGTACAGCCAGATCGATGAAGTGATCAGGTGGGACAAAGTCGCAGAGTTATATGTTGACTCTCGAAAACGCCTTGTCTATTGTGAAACAACACGTGTCATGCATCCTGGTGTGTATTCTTCCTCGTGTTGACCAAAAATCAGCACTACCCCGTCGACATCGTCTCGGTATGCTCTATTCGGCGATTGTTTTTTAGCTGATACAGAATGCATGCCTTTTGGTTATAATGTAAAAGCATATATGTTTTCTATATATCTATGCCATCTTGTTTATTCATAATGTTTTCTTTAATTTTATCAGATGGTGAAGACACAAACACCACGTTGGCAGATGCTATCGATGGCCCCCAGCCGAGCGGTGATGCTAACGAAGAGGGGGGAGCCAGTTCAGCAGAGCCATCTGGAGACGTAAAGGTGTACGTACACATAGATGGGGTTAAAATTAACTGCAACCCCCCAATAGCCCCTCGGCTATCCCTGACATTCCTGACGAGTATTAAAACCGGGGTGTTACATTTGTTGAACACTGTTATGACATATAAGAAAGAGAAGTGCAATGGATGCAAGATTGACCACCCCAGTCAGGTCGAGCACTCCTGCATTGATGTGACGGATGAACTGTTCTATGGGGCGCATTTCGCTCCGCTGATGAGGAGGCTGTGGCGGGGGGAATTCATACCGGCTCTACACATCTACCTGTTCCTGATGGGTTTTCAGGCATCCGACGAGAGGGTGCAAGGAGCGGCGGAGATGTTCCTACTTGAACTGAAATCAGTAGACCTGGTTGTCGACTCAATTTACACCATGTATGCACGTATGAGGGCCGATGAAACATGTAATATGAATATGTTACTATTAATGAAGTATCGGTGGTTTTAAGAAGTGTGTGTGTGTTTTTATAAACCATCACCTGTTTTGTTATATATCTTTTGTTATATCTTTATGCAGCAGAAATAAAAAGGGTCGTAACAGCTACATTTGTAATCCTTTTACAAGCGACACTTAACATGTAAAGTACGCTGAAGAATATTTATTATGATCCAGAGCATCCAGGCGGTTTAGGAGGTGTAGTCAAACTACGTAATGCAGTCAGGGAGTGTACGGGCGTTTTACCTTCAAGGGTTTGTGTCAATAACTTCTTACTGGAGCAAGATGTTTACACCCTACATGCCAATGCAGCGGTACAGGGTGCTGGTCAGCGGTATCGACAAACAGTTTCAAGCTGATCTAGTAGATATGGACTATTCAGATGAAAACGATAACGTGCATTATTTATTAATGTGGATCGATGTGTTTTCTAAATATGCATGGGTTAGGTGTCTTTCCAACAAATCAGCCGCCACTGTTACGAAGGCTTTTAAAGACATTTTGGAGGAAGGCCGTGTCCCTTTGAAACTACAGACCGATGACGGCACAGAGTTTTATAATAAGAAATTTCAACAACTATTGGGGCAGTATAAAATAACTAATTTTTCAACATCAAACGAGACTAAAGCGAGTGTAGTGGAGCGTTTTAACAGGACATTCAAGACACGTATGTGGTGATATTTAACGTCTGTTAATTCGCGCCGATATGTGGATGTAGTTCAAGATCTTGTTAAAGCCTATAACACGCACAATAGATCTATAAAGATGACTCCTGCAGCAGTAAATAAAAACAATGAAAAGATGGTATTCAATACGCTGTATAAACTGAAGCCTCAGAATCCTGTGAGTTTTAAATTTAACAATGGGGGCCCCCCATAAATCAATAAAATGATTTATGACCCCCCCATAAAACACAACCACGCTCGTACGTGTATGCGTAACTATATCTATTCTATACTACTAGTGTTGCGTGGGTTCTCGGCCAGTGAAGTGCAAGCCATTTTAAACGCAAGTGACGCGTATAATGTTGACTTATTTCTGGAGCAAATCTGCCAGGTTATTCAAAGCAATGATGAGTCTATAGCCGACGATGTACTGGAACTAATTGTCTTGGTAGCACACAACAGTAATGGAGGGACTGGAGTGCATCTAAAACTGGGTCGTGTCACTTATGACGAGATCCTTTCAAAGAAGGGGCGTTTCCTGTACAATTCCGGCAATAGAGAGAACAATCTCTGCTTCTCGCACGTCATAAATCAACCGAAAACAGAGGTCGCCAAGCTGACTTGCGCCACACAGCTACAGAGTTCAGCTAGTTTTGACCCTATGCACAGGGTCTCATTCGCCAACGTAGGAACATTTGAAAAACTATGGAGTGTAAAGATCATAATCTTCCACCATAACGCCGGTCGTAAACACTTGCAGTGTTTCCAAACGCATGAGACTCCCCCCATGCAACTAGAGGCCAGAGTGGTGACAGTATGGTTATATCTGAACAATGACCATTACTATCTGATTGAAAACAAAACCATTTTTTTGGGCGCATCATATGTGTGCAACTATTGTTATGGGACCTATGAATCCATGCATTACCACAACTGCACACAGCAGTGTAATGTTTGTGTCACCACAGAGTGTCGTACCCGGACCATCGCCACCCTGAAATGCGATACTTGTAAACGAATATGCAAATCAAAATTCTGCCTTGACCAGCACAAGCGGTCTGAGCTCGTCCATGGCGTAATACCATGTCAGACCATCAAATACTGTGAGACTTGTGGCAAAACATACAAGGTTGCCAAAAAGCCACACAAGTGTACATCCACCTCTTGTTCCCACTGCGGGGATCCCCTAATGGAGAGCGATGAACCGCATACATGTTTTATCCAGCCCGTTGAAAAGAAGCCGGCTCAGACAAAATATATATTTAATTTTGAGACACGGTTTCTCGATGGGAAGCATGAGGCCAACCTTGTGTGCTATGGACCTTGCGGGTGACAAGTTTTGTTTCAACACTTTAAAATGTGTTGATGCATTTGTACAGCGGTGCCAGAAACCAAAATACAGTGGGTAAACCTTCATAGCACACAATGCCTCTGGTTTTGACAATTATATTCTGAGTATTTTTGTCAAACAGGTCATCACACCTAATGTGACCATGAGGGGGAGCAGGGTCATACATTCCCCGGTGTAGCACATGTGCTGTGGAATTGAACCAAACATCTGCCTGTACGCACAGTGACGTTCAGATGTCAGGTGTGTGGGTCTCCTTTGAACTTCAGAAAGCTGTTGAAAAGGGGTGCCCGATTGTATCCATTGACGAAGTGTGGCATTTTCCCAACAAGACAGACATATTGTTTAAGGGGTACGTCAGCACATTTCTGAAATGTAAACTGGAGGCGTCGGGTTACCCTGGATACTCAAAACACCTGCTGATCGGGCGAAATATGTGGATGATTATTTTATCGAAGAGGGCATTCAGCTCGACCCCAGCTAAATCCGTGGCAACAAAGCTATGAGTTGTAACAAGTCATTGCTAAATTCTTTGTGGGGACATTTTAGCATGATAAATAATGTGCCCTCCTGCGAATTGATCACGGACCCTGCCAGGTTTACACAGCTGATGTTTAGCGACCATTTTGATGTGCGCCAATTCTGTTTCATTTCAGATGAGGTGGCCTTGATGCAGTGGAGACAAGCAGACAGCCAGGGGTCACGTATAAAAGGATGTAAATGTCTTTATTAGGAGCCATGACAACGGCCCATGCGAGGTTGATGCTTTATGATCTGCTAGACACCCTGCAGGAGAGGGTGTTTTACTGTGACACTGACAGTGTTGCGTTTACATCTCTGGCTCGTGATTGGTCCCACCCCTAAGCCAACACCTTGGTGACTTGACAGATGAGCTAAACAGCAGTAATTTGTGTGGTTCCCCCGCAGAAGACTACATCACTGTCAGGATATGGAGTTGTGAGTCTTGTTTCCCCATTTTATTTTGAAGTCTCTCGTGTCCTGCTTCCCTGCACTGTCCCTGTGATTGTCTGCCATGTCCCTGATTTCCTCCTGTGTCCCATCACCTGCACCATCCCTGTGCATTTAAACCCTTTGTGTCATCGCCCGTTGTTGGTTCGTGCTGGTTTGATCACAGATCTGTGGGAGTCCTGTCTTTTGTGATTTTTCTGCTTGAATAATTCATCAAGGAAGGAATACATTTCCTTTTTTCCCCGACGTTGTTGGCGTTTGGGTCCGGTTCCTGTGGCTACACCCGTGACAATCACAGAATTTGTATCGGGTGGGCCCAAGTGTTATGCATATAACACCATGCAAGGCAAAACTGTCAAATGCAAAGGATTCACATTAAACGCTAGAAATGCTGCCTTTGTCACTCCAGAGTCACTGGTTGGGCTAATACACTTTTGTAGCCAATCAAACTCAGAAAGCTACAGCTGCATAAGGATCAGGCGTTTAAGAGTTTGTACCAGGACTTATACAAAGAGGCAAAATACATGTTTAGCGAAGTTTAAGAGAGACGCTAAACGACTGCTCTGAGAGACTGCAACACCAGCTCTCAGCAAGTGACTGTGCTTCTGTCTGGAGAGGTCTCAGACAGAACACAAACTAAAAGCCTAAAAAAAATGACGGGCTGAAGGAGTTCTACGGTTACTTTGTAAGACAATAGGACAGTCCTGAGTCCATCCCCTCAGCTCTATCAACCAGTCCCAGACACCCAGCCCATCAGGGGCTTGTGCCTCTGTACAAACTACCACAAGTGCTAAACTGCCAGTCTGGTGATGGGTGGAAGACTGAAGCCGGCTTTTATGCAGCAGAGTGTAGGTGGCTTGATTGCAGATGAGCAGCACATGTGCAGGTTTGAGTGGCAGCAGCCAACCAGGAAACCCCGCCCAGCTCCAGACAAACACAAACAGGAACATGAAAACACAAAGAGAGAACAAGTTAAGCTAAATGAGATGAACATCAATAAACATCAATAAATTGTTCAGTCTGCTGCTGAGAATATTCCTAAACCTTTAACTCCCTTAAACTTTGGAAACAAGCTCATGTTATTCCATCATGAAAGAGCGGAGATCCATTTAACCCTAACCAATACCCAAACTTTCCCTTTCAGCATCAATATTTTGGAAGTAACTTATCAAAAGGAGTTTTAAGCTCTAAAGAGGTGCAAGTAATGCTTTTATTAGCAATTGATTATAGTGATATTGTGTATAAGTATGCAAGTTCATCTTCTTAGTGTTTGCACATGTCGTTGCAGTTTTGTTTTTAGAAAGTTGGTTTGTCTTCCTTATACAACTGTAGAATGGATTATTGTTATATTTTCTTTATAAAACCATATTACACAAACTTCCTCCTTATTATAAACACTATCTTTAAACATTTGCCATGTAAAAAAAATAGTGTACACCAACGCTATAACGCTCAACATCTTTGGTGAAAGTTATTTTAAAGCACCCTCATCTTGATGTGATCTACAGACTCATTTAAGCTTTATGTATGATTATTTTATCAACTTGAACGGTTTTAAAAACAGGATTAAGTATTTGACCACTGAATGTGCTGTTGCTGAACATTGCTGCTTATTCATTTGTAATTTGCTAGTTTATTTTAAGTTTCTTGCTTATTTCTTTTACGTGAAACTTTTTATGCTGCCATCTTTGCCAGAACTACCTCGAAACAAGATTTTTAATCCCAATGGAAAATATTTGAGTAAAGAATAACGGCTAAATAATTAGAAATAACATAAGTAACAACATCTGAGAGTAACAGTATACACGCAGACACTGAGGAGGATGCTACCGGTCCTTGCTGAAAATGTGCTGCATGTTCAGCTGATGCAAAGCTATTATTTCAATAATTCTTTTGGGAAATGTGGCTCAAATTCTTCTCCGATGTGAATGCAGATATCTCTTCTAACTTAAAATGCTACACTCAAGAGTCCTAAATGGAGAGTTGTTTTATGTGACTTTACTTTCTGTACCAGTGGGCCCCATCCCCAGTGTATAAACTAACATTTGTGTGTGTGTGTGTGTGTGTGTGTGTATGTGTGTATATATATATATATATATATATATATATATATATATATACACATGAGAATGTGCCAATGCTTTGGATTTGATTTGATTAGGTGTGTTTCTAATGACCTGATTGGCTTCATGTGTGTTCGATCAAGCCCCTGATGATTGACTGAGTCCACCTGTGGCACAACCTACATATAGAGCAACTCATTGTGCATGTCTCTTCTCGCACTGAGGAACATCAGAACATGACAAGTACTTTGTGGCGTATAGAATGAATCTGGGCTCTCATCTGAAATTGGCTCTCCTGTGGCTGTTTTCAACACAGGCTTAGAGGACCTGATGTATCACATTAGACCTCTGCAGAACTCTGTAAGCACAGACTGATGTGGTATTCGCAGCATCTCAGTGAAAGCAAGCTTATCATCACTGACATCACTATCTGTAAACCCAGTAGTACACTCCATTAGGGTTGCACGGTGTATCGATACTGAAAAGGCTATACGTTCAAAACGATACGGTTTTGCATATTTTTATTATCTATACTAAAATAGGGCGCGATCAGAGCGCGCACTGCTCCATGTCATGCTGCCTGCACACGTTGAGTGAAAGGGGGCGGGGCTGCCCAGTACTCACACTAACAGGCAGCGCTGTGAGGACCACATGGCGCGTACCGGAGCTTTTGCCTACCGTCCTCGGCTTTTTGTAAAAAAAAAGATGCCAGAAGTGAAATCTGGAAATACTTTGGCTACATTGCAGACAGTGAAGGAAAGCCCACTGACACACAGAGACCCGTCTGCTAAACGTGTTTCAAATCTCTCAGACCAGGGAGCAACACGTCAAACATGGCAAAGCACCTTTCAGACAGAGACTCCAAACTTTTCAAAGAACGACAAGTAATCAAATGTGATCATAAACATGCTCACCCATATACAGCCTAACACAAGTAGCCTTAGCCTAGATTGACAACCAGTCTATGTGATCATGAGGTCGCAATGCACACACGTGTACTAAATGAAACACATCCATCCATCCATTTTCAATACCGCTTATCCTCATTAGGGTCGCGGGGGTGCTGGAGCCTATCCCAGCTGACATAGGGCGAAGGCAGGGGACACCCTGGACAGGCCGCCAGTCCATCGAGGGCACATGTAGGGACATACAACCATTCACTCTCACATTCACACCTATGGGCAATTTAGAGATCAATTAACCTGCAGCATGTCTTTGGACTGTGGGAGGAAGCCGGAGAGCCCGGAGAGAACCCACGCTGCCACGGGAAGAACATGCAAACTCCACACAGAAGGACCGCTCCGACTTGGAATCGAACCCGCGGCCCTCTTGCTGTGAGGCGACAGTGCTAGCCACTACACCACCGTGCAGCCCCTAAATGAAACACAATTGATGCAAAATAGATACATGCTGGTGGAACCTGAGGGTTGATCTTGAGCTAATTTTATTTTTAGTTAAGGAAAAATAATTATTCCATGAATTAAGATAAAATATGAACTCTACAATTGCTCATACTTATGGAAGGAACGTATGTAGTAATCTGGTCAGATAGACAATTGGCCTACATAGCGGTGTATAATCAATGCTATGATGCTATAATTCACAATCCAAAAGTGCTGACATGAGGTCAGATTCCCCAAACGTCCTTCAGTGTCATTGCTAATGCATGATAAAATGGTCATTCTTAACAACGTGCCATGAGTAAGACCTCACCTGGAGCCCTGGTGGTCCAGCTGCTGCTTCCTCAACCTGATTTATGAGTTTCCTGAATGCATTTCAAAAGGATGCAGATTACATGTCATTTAGCTGACGCTTTTATCCAAAGCGACTTACAATCATACACTGTAGACACAGCAACAGGGAACAATTCAGGGTTAAGTGTCTTGCTCAAGGACACATCGACTAGGGCGGGGATTGAACCGCCAACCCCCTGATTGAAAGACGGGCATGCTAACCACTGACCCACAGTCGCCCTATATATGTATGTATGTATGTATATATATATATATACACAGTTTCTGAGTAAATATCTTTTTCACGTTATATTTGGTTTTGTTTTCCCTGTCGATAGCGCTCGTACAGAAAGTCATCATCACGTCATAAGAACTCTCTCCCTATGAAACGTTAATATAACTAATATCGCTCCTTCATCAATAAGGAAGGGAGCTGCAACTTTCTTCAGGGGGCGTGGCCAGATTATCCAGCTAGACTGAATGAGCCTGTGCTAGAGCAAATTATTGGATGTGTTGCTATGGTGATTTTGGCAAACTTGCTTTCTGATACCGAAAAGCCTGACTTTTGTAATCCATCCATTATCACCCGCTTATCCGGGGTCGGGTCGCGGTGGCAGCAGGTTCAGCAGGCCGACCCAGGCTTCCCTCTCACCCGCAGCACTTTCCAGCTCATTCTGGGGGATCCCGAGGCGTTCCAAGGCCAGCCGGGAGATATAATCCCTCCAGCGTGTCCTCGGTCTTCCCCGGGGCCTCCTACCAGTTGGACGTGCCCGGAAAACCTCTAATGGGAGGCGTCCAGGAGGCATCCTGACTAGATGCCCGAACTACCTCAGCTGACTCCTTTCGACACGAAGGAGCAGCGACTCGACTCCGAGCTCCCCCCTGATGTCCGAGCTCCTTACCCTATCTCTAAGGCTGAGCCCGGCCACCCTACGGAGGAAGCTCATTTTGGCCGCTTGTATCCGACTTTTGTAATCTTATCCTGAAAATTATCCAGCTAACTACATTAGCCAGGTACGAGAAATAGGGCCAAGCTTTTGATTTCTGTTATTGATATACTCATTCATTGTTACTTTTACAGGATCCTCAAGGTCCAATAAAAAACAGCGCCTTGACTCTGCCAGTGATGACCCTGAACCAGGTATAACCACCACCAGTCTTTACACCGGTGCAAATAATTACTGATCATTTTAACAAAGCAGTTAAGTGAATTGATGCCAGCTTTTGATTTCTGTTATTGATATACTCATCCTTTGTTACTTTTACAGGATCCTCAAGGTCCAATAAAAAACAGCGACAGAATGTGGAAATCCACCAAGTGTTCCGCTACACTCGCTTGGCCGCGGCAAAGGCGCTAAGCCAAGTCCACCGGGTGGTCGAAAATCCTCCACAAAAGGTCATGGAATTGGGCCGGTTGATACCCAATGTATTTGTGGCCCAGTCCAAAGCTCTTCCCCGTAGTAATCCAACCACGTACGAAACCTTGGACCGGTCCGAGGCAGAGATCTGGAGCTGGCGGTCGAACACCAGCCAGCATTGGAACAAGAAGCCCCGGCACCTCCCCAGCGTACCGTCGTAGGGATCCGGAGATGGCACAGGGGGCCCAGACCCGCCAGGCAGGATTGGGAGAGATCCTGTACCATGCAGCCGATCTGAGACACCTCAGTGGCCATGGACCTCTGCATTTCAGCCATGTCTTTGATTGTCAAAGTCAGCTTTATTGTCATTTCTTTCATTTGTGCAAACATACAAAAGATCTAAAATTACGTTTCTCTCTTGTCCAACAAAGTGATTGTAGTAATAATAGTTAAAGCTGCAAGCAGCGATGTGCGGGTCCTCGTCAGTGCCGTAACGGAAACACATGAGGCCCCCCTGCAGAATAACCCTGAGAGCCCCCCCCCATATGTAAGGGATAATGTATTATCCAAAGATAAACGAACAGGACCCAAGCTTTTCTTTTGAGGGAAATTTATTCAATCAGAAAAAACAGCTCAAACAGAGAACAAATGTATTCAACAGAAAAAAAACATGCTAGGGCCTATCAAACAGAACATATGTTACAACAACATAACAAATATGCCTACATATAGTCGATACACCGGTAGGCTACTTTCTACAGGTTTGCGCGTCTTTTAGCAAATCTGTGTGCAAAGTCTTTAACCACGCTCTTTACATCTAAACTGCGCGCATGTTTATTTTCTATGCTAAGGATGGCCAGACCTGACAGCCTCTCTTGTGACATGGAGCTTCTGAGATATGTTTTAGCTTGGAAAATGACCTTTCAGCGCTTGCGACAGTCACAGGTATTGTCAGAAATAATTTGATGGCCGTGGCTACATCAGGCACACTTGATAGTATGGAGTTGTGTTTTATTATTAGCGTGTTCGCTAAATCATAAATTGAGCCATTTTTTATTTCCCTGATGGCGAACTCTAACGCCTGTCTACAGTCTGGTAAAACACTGACACTTTAAAGTGTTCCTCGGGATCCAGCAGCCTCTCATCCTCGCATAACTCATCGAAATGCCTCTTGGTGCGCCTGGCGCGTTTTTGAAGAAATGTGGGAGAAATGCCCCAAGACTGGGCAAGATCTTGGGCACTTTCTTTAAGGCTTTGAAACTCCCCTCTGAGTGCAGCAAGGCTCTGCGATACACCGGCTAGATATTCGCTTGCCTGCAAAATATCCACATTCTGTTTCTGTAGGCTCTGTGAAACAACATTTACAGTTTCGAGAAGTTTACCCTGTATAACTGTTTGGAGGACAAACTCGAAATTCTCCATGCTGTGTTTGAGTCCCTCGGCCTCGGCACACTCTTCCTTTTTGTTGGACAATAAGACATTTTTTTGTCAGTGCTTTCATCACGTCTTTAAAGCGAAAGGGGAGAGAGCGCACAGCATCATGCCGGGGATGCCCAACGCGTCGGCCATAGCTGTAGGCCCTGCTTTGAACTCTGTCGCCAGGAGTTCCCATCTTTTGATGCTACCACTGAAAAAAACATAGTTTTTGTACAGAATCATAGAATTCTTTTACCTTCCATTACATTTTGGCATGCATCGTTCAGGACAAGGTTTAAATTGTGAAAAGCGCAGTGAATATAGATGGCGTTACGTTCTGTCTGAGATGCGTTTTTGTAGCCCGGAGTACGCCCCACTCATTGTGGCTGCACCATCATATCCCTGTCCTTGACATTTATTGACAGAAATACCCTTCTTCTCTAAAAGGCCAACTATGTCTTTCTCCAAACCAGATGCGCTTTGATCATGCACTGCATGGAAACCCATAAAGCTTTCATGTATTTTGACCTCTAACGGAGTGTCATTTTCATCTTTTGAAATTGTTACATAGCGCAGCACCTGGCTGAGTTGATCTACTTTGGAAATGTCTTGAGTTGTGTCCATTATTACCGAATAAAATTCTGCGTCGTGGACCTCTTTCACTATCTTGTTTTGAACCTTCTGTGCCATAATAGAAATAATTTCATTTTGAATTTGTGGGCTTAAGTATTTCGTTTTACTTTCGCTGGAAATTAACCTCTGGGTCATATCTCCCGAGAAGTTCTATAACGGATAAAAAGTTTCAGTTATTGATTTCTCCTAGTTTCTCACGATCTGTACGGAATGCAACATTGCATGATGCAAGTGTCAACGTAACATCAACAATTCTTGTTAATACCCCTGACCAAAAGTTGACTTTCTTTTTATATTCAGCGGAAATCTGCTCATCTATACTTTGATGTCCTTGCCATGTGTCATACACGACACAAGTTGCCATATGTGAGCGAGTGTGTTCGTGCTCTTTAATTTTTCTAGACAGTCCTTGCCAATCATTTATTCCTGTAGTCCAGGCACTGTTATGGCATGCAGATCTTCTCTCACCAAAAAGCCAGCAGAGCTCACAATATACTATGTCAATTTTGGGGGAGTAACACAGGCATTTGCGTTGTATCTTGGTTCCTTTTTTTGACACTATGATAAAAATCTTTAAAAAAAGATCTCTCCTTTTTTTTCTTTAGGATACGGACCTTCAAATTGACATGGTCCCTGCCTTAAAATGAACTTTTTCATGTCAGCATCAGTAATATCCACCGGGAAATGTGCCCGGTCACCAGGGTAAAGTGTAGTATTAGAAGTTTCATCTGACTCTGTCGTACGGCTACCCGAGGCCTCCTCACTGCAGCCTGGCTCCTCACTGCAGCCTGACTTCGCTGGACTTGCAGAACCTTGGCGCACGCCTGGCTCTCCCTTATCCTCTGTCACAGAATATGATTTAAGTGACAACGGTGAATGGGACTTTTATTTTGACGGCCACAGAGAACGGGAAGCAAAGGAAGTTTGGAACGTACACAAACCAGGCATCGTTCACATAGCAACTGTCAAATAGCAAACTGTGAAGACCCATTCCCCCGGTACTGGGGGAGCGTCTCAAGATTAAGTTTTCAAATAGTCGTATGAACCACAAATGAGTTCTAATACTTGTATTATTTTATATCATTTTTTTCAGAATTTACTTGTGAAGAAAATGTATATTTTCAAAAAAAAACTTTTATAACATATTTTGATCATAACTATGAACATCCAGCATGATCTAATTAAGAATGGCAGAAAAATGCTTTTCCAGCAGTTTCCGACATTTTCAAAATGTGTGCTTCAGACCCTTACCAAGGTCTCACATACTAATAACACCCCTTGTTAGAAAGAACAGAGCCTAAATAACCCGAATATGCAATGAAAACCAAAGTGTTGGGGTCATTTGAATGCTTTTCAGGGGAAAAACTGTGTAAATCGGTTCAAAAATGAAAAAACGTCAAAGTTCTATAAGAAAACTACATTTCCCAGAAGCCAGCCCGAGTGCATTCTCTTCAGTAGACTGCGCATGTGCCGTCTGAGGTGGATCAAAGATCGTCCATTTGACAGGGACGATCCTTGCTGGACCCAGAAATGTAAAGTAAATACCCTTAAAATAAATAAATCTCCGACAGTTGACCGAATTTAAAGTTACTTATAGGTGGCTGGTAAGGATCTAGATGGCACCGTTCGACTCCTACATGCCCGCACGGTCACAGAGATGTGTTTATTATTGAAATCCATTGTTTTAAAGGATAGTTACGAGCGATTTTGAGAAACGTTACTTGCGCCGCGGAAAGTTGACGGAGCTCACGGCGAGTGGTTGTAATTCACGTAAGTTAGTACATAAACTTAACGGTTACTTTTATTATTTTGTACGGGCCTGGTCCTCGTTCCTCCTCGCACGTCGTCAGGGGCACTGACTGGACGCCGGCTCCCTCGGTCGAGAATGTCTGCGACCGTCAGACCAAGTGTCATTCTGGACCACAAATAAACGGACCGCAGTCCGGATCCACACTGGATAAATGATCAACAACGATTTATAATAAATCACCAATTCAAATCACTCAACTACAACAACATTACTCTGTTGTTTGTTTGGCTACATCTGTGCACTAATGTGTTTTTTTGTTAATTTAATATACTTTTATATTTCTTATGATTCTATTTTTTAAATATATTGTGCATTTTTCATTGTTGTATTATCATTAGAAATACATTTAACCACTTTAAAAAGTTATTTAACAAATGAGACTTAAAACCAATTTGCTGCACACAGGAAGGAGGCCAGCAGTGGAAGCAGGGTGAGGAGGGAGGGGGAGAGAGAGATTTCAAGGTTAACTTCTGAAAATTAATTCAAGTACTTTTATGTATTTCCTTATATAGCATTGTGATTTTAAGTTGGGTACTAATGCTGACTTTGTTGTCAACAAGGCAAGATTGCATCCCTTGAATATGTCTTCTTGATTCATGGGACTTTAGGAATAATCCTTACAGCACCGTACACAAGATAAAGCATCATCTGGCATTAATTGTCTCCAAAACAACATCAAACGTGTAGGATGTTTAACAGTGATCCCCAGCCAAGTTATGTGGTATATCAATTTCAGTTTAGATATTTCTATACGTACCAACTTAAGCACAGATCTTGATGAGTTGTTCGGTTTTCTGAGAGAGAAAATAAATAAATACAAACTGAGTTTTTGGGTTCACACTTGCAGGCCTACAACAAAAAACACCCCAAAACTAGTAAATTAAATAACAAAAGTCTGCTCTAACAGGTAGTCTGGCTGCGAGTCACAGTTGCAAATATAAATGAATATATGATGTGCTTGAATGCCACTGATGGATTAAGACTAATAAAGCCTGTTTTTAGGGCATTGTGGAAGTAGATATTACTCCTGCTTAATATTACCAACATGATATGATGAATCAAGATTCACTTCAAGCTCTAGCCAGTTTCCATTAGTGTGTAGGAAACTGAGGAACATTCAACAGCTAACACTAACTACTCGGAATGACAAGTACACAAATAAAGCATTAAGATTAACAGGCTAACAATATATTTAGAACTGCTGATCATATTAAACCGTTAGCCAAAGACAAGCACAGCCGCTATAATAAGTTAGCTTGTTGTTACTGAAGTCACTATGACAATATAAAGCTGGTGTTAGCAGCTATGCTATAGCATCGTTGCTAATATTATGTATTATATTATATATATATATATATATATATACTTATTATATTTTCAATAAAGAAGTTACAAGGTACCAAATGGGGGAATGTCTCCATTGCGCTCATGTTTGGCTTATGCCATTGTATGCCAATTTAAACGTTAAACCTGTATTTCTGCTGATCAATGCAGTTACTTACCAGACAAGACTTCAGTCGCGGTGTTGCGCAGTAAGATTGGATTGATGCCTTCAGGGACTCTCGGAAATTCCGCTATCTTCCAGAAACCGCTCCGCATGTGTGCGTTATAGGGCTTTATGGAAGTTTTACGGTTTAAAAATGCAATTCAATCATTACGTGTGTGTGTATATATATATATATATATATATATATATATATATATATATATATATATATATATATATATATACACATACACATACACATACACATATATATATATATATATACACATACACATACACATACACATACACATATATATACACATACACATATATATACACATACACATATATATACACATACACATATATATACACATACACATATATATACACATACACATATATACACACACACACACTTGTGCACTCTGGAGTTTGGACGCAGTATGGTCTTTCTGCAATTGGAACAGCAGCTTTGTTGATGACGTCACCACGTCGGCTCTTTTTTCAAACGGGGACAATAGGCTCCCAGCAGCGGGAAAACAATCATTGCCGTCCATCCCGATTTAAAGGTAGGTTCTGCTGTTCTTATAGAAATGTGATAATACTATTCATAAAGCGTTATATTGCTAATTTACACTCATTCTATGAAAAGCTGGCAGTTATGGTGTCTTTATAGCACTTTGTTGTTTAGCACTTTAGTAGCACTTAAATGGCACTTACGGATAGTACTTTGTAGTTTAACTTTATTGAAGAATTTGTACTTGCTTGATTCTTGTTGTTCTGAGTTTGGACTCATGGTTTAATGCACTTATTGTAAGTCGCTTTGGATAAAAGGTCAGCTAAATGACATGTAATGTAATGTAATATATATTTTAAAAGATATTTGGAAAAAAGCCAACCTTTTTTAAACCCCTTATAAAATCATACTTGGTCAAATTAATTAAGCTAGGGTTAAGTGAAAAGACTGAAAGGCACCTAACAGGATTTAAAAGTGTTGTGAAGAGAGGCATTTTAAGAATGAGAAGGCAAAAAGTGATTTGTCATTCATTCAGGGTCACCACAGCGGTCATCAAATGTCTAGCCTAAAATCTACAGTCAATTAATACATGATGCTATTGAGTAATAAATACAGAACATAAAGAAATGTATATATAGTGGAGGCTTTCTGTAACGTTCATGTATATTTATTCATTTCAGAATGTCATTCAGAGCTCTCCTTTCGACCAAGCCCCAGGTGCCCTATTTCAAGCACCCACCACTCCACATCTGTGTGGTGGCTTTGAAAGAGGAGCCCAGAGTGCTAAGCTGGGACTTTCAACCAGGTGCGACAGCCAGGGCCACCAAACTTAATGCCGTCATGGCCATTTCTGACGGGGAGTCCGTAACTAAAGTGACCTTATTTGAGGACATCAAAAATAAGGTTAAGCTTGGGGGGTGCTATGTAATTCGGGGGTATGGGTTGAGAGGCGCATCTCCCCCGTACCAGGTCAACGTGACCAAGGACACTGCTTTCTACCGAAGCTGTGAAATCAACATTTCGCCGGAGCTGAGGGAAGAGGCAGCAGCCCTGATTGATCCTCGCTCGCCTCTGACCCCCCTCAGCACCTGCCGGGAATCCAAGGGTCTCCTCACGGTGGAGGGGGAGGTGGTAGAAGTAAGTCATGTTCTAGGACTGCAATGTGGAAACAAATGTAGTATATTATTGGAGAATGTGAATGTGAAAATTAACAAACAAATCCACCGTGTTCAGATTTCATCTGCGAAGAAGGTGGTGGTGGGAAGGGACTCAGTCCCTCTGCGGAACATCACCCTGAGGCGGGTAGGTTGTTTAATAAAGGCCTTGGTTTAATATGCATATTGTCAGCATTGTAAAATAAAAACTTATTTACAGGGGGACACAAGGTTGCCGGTGTGCTTGTGGAGGGAGACAGCTGTCCAGGACCTAGCATTTGGGACAGCTGTGAGGGTGTCCCATATGAGGGGGTCGGTGTCCAAGTATGGATTCCTACTTCAATCCACCATCAACACAACGGTTGAAGTATGCCTACTTAGCTTTTGCTGCTTTTTCTTCTTTTGATAAATTGTTAATTTTATCTCTTTTTTTTCGATTTTGGAGAGCATGTGGATGTGTATTTTAGGAGTGCTGTCAGCATTCATTGCTGAACAATCCCATTTTCAAAATGTACAGGAAAATGATGATGACGAGGATTATAATAATACTTCATCAATTTAACAATCAATACAATTAATTTCCAAAGCAAGTTCTGTACCATATATTGTCATATGCTATCAGTTGTGTTGAATCATTGTAGTCTTTTGACAGTATGCTGTCTTTCATCAGGTGTTCTCCACGAGCCTGGAGGTGGTCGGGGCCTTTGGCGTCATGGACGTGGAGGGGAGTCCTCCACCTATCCATCTATGTGTGGTAGGTGTCGTCGAGCAGTGCAGGGTGGTGTCGTGGGACTTCGACTCCACTGGCGCGAGGCCACTCACCACGAAACACAACGTTTTGGCCACTGTGTCAGATGGCAAGTCGGTGGCGAAAATCAGTTTTCGAAGAATTTGCCAGCAAATTTAAAATGGGGGGGGGGTTACATGGTAAGGGGTCATACCATGAGGGGGCAGTCTCCACCTTTTATGATTAATATTACGAGGGAGACCAACAGTTGAAGGACCAGAAGGAGGCGCTCCTCTGTCCCGTCTCCGCACTGACCCCCCTCACCGGCTGCAGGGACACTACGGGACACGTGACTGTGCAGGGGAAAGTTGTCGAAGTAAGTACATTTTCGATTATGGTAGTAAATAAGGGAAAAAGTTTAAGAATTGGTGCATATTGGAATACAATTTGAATAAACACACAAATCCATCTTGTTCAGCTGTCCACGGTGAAAAAAATCACGAAGGGGAGAGAGAGGTCACACACACACAGACATATTTGGGCCACATTCACACATAGCCGGGTATTTACAGAAACGAATATTTCTGCCCCTCCGTTTTCAAAAATAACGTCGTACACACAAGGTCGTTTTCAAAAAAGTTTCTGTTTATATGAACCCGCATAAATACGCCCCCGGGCGCCATCATAACTATGCCAAACCTGTAATCGGCAGTGTAACGAGAAGGATAAAGACATGCAAACCAATCAGAAGTCTCAAAACCAACAACAACTACGAAAAACACGATCAACTTCCTTTTCGTTGGCAGGCAATGTACCTACGTCTTGGGAGTATAGAAAGCTGAAGAAGTACTGCTGACCTCCGTGCAGTTCTTCACCTCTGCTCCTCGATGTAAAAAATCAGTTGTTTGCATTAACGCACAAATGAGCACTACCGTGACACCATCCATGATCAGTAGCCTAAGTAAACTAACTGTAAACATCGGATGCTAACGTGACGTGAATCATTTTTAGTCGCATACTGTGACGTTTGACAACCTAAAACTCTGTTTAACCGAGTTCACACGCAAACACAAAAACTGAGTTTTCAGAAATCTCCACTTTGGCCGGAGTTTTTAGAAATGATCGCTTTCCGTGATAAAACCTCCGTTTTTGTGTAAATGAAAGGCCAAAACGCATGAAAATATATGCGTTTTCCCATCGTGTAAACGGGGTCTTGGATTAATAAAAGAAGGTATAGGATTACGATTGATGTAATGGTTATGGGTGACAGATGGAGAATATCTAACAGGTATACGTTTCTCTCGACAGGAGGTGAACTCAGAAGGCATAGTGGGGGCACTAGGGGTGATGGAAGTGGAGGGCGAGCCAGGCACCCTCAACCTGCTCCTGGAGGACGGCCGTACGGTCCTCATTGCAGAGGAATTGTGGGGAACAGTGGAGGGGGAACTAATTGACCTTCCACTAAATGTACTGATCCAATTGGATGGAAACAGAGTCACAAAGATTCAAACGATGATTTGAGATTTAGAAATGTTGTTCAGTTTTGTTAAGTTTACAGTATAATTGTTTTGTTTCATTGTTATATTTTCTTACATTTATTAAAAAAATGTAAAGTACAACTCAACCTTTGTAATGGTGTTCATTTCAAACTTTTTGATTTGAAATGCTGTGACTTATATTCTTTAGATGTTTATTATAGATATATATATATGCGAGTCAAGCCGGTTCTGCAGAGCATGTTGGAGAACCAAACGGAGGGCGTGAGATCTGCGGGGTCCGTGCCCACAGCACAGTGCCAGCTAATTGGCTGTCCTGTCGTAGCCCTGGGTGTGGAGCCTTCAACATGCTTTGGGGGACCCTGCTCTCCTCTAACAAACTATGAAGGCCTATACAAGCCCCGGAAAATACATTCAAGCAACACATTAATATAATAATACATGCATGTAATTATAGTGAGATCTATCGTGCTCGAGATGGGCAGTGATATTATAAGCCTGTTCATTTACACATTCAGCAAGTTATTGCCAGTTGTAACGGTAATAGCCAACGAACCATCACATTTTCGCCATGTACACACAGGAGTGATGATATGCTTAATTGCAGCCACAACACTACATACAGTTGATGCATGAGCATCATAAGCCAATGACTTGGAGTGTTAAAAGAATAAGCATATATTCTGTCCCAGCCGGGCGCTTATAACCGTTTTAGAAGATTTTGATTAATGTAAACTGCTAACTACCGCCTTCACGTTAAAGGACAAATGCTGCGCCTTACAGAGTTCCGAAGGGTTAAGTACAAATCCATACACTGAGCATAAAGCTTCTCCATTGGTTAGTGTCAGCTATGCAATACCTCAACAACAAAGCATGCTAGTTGCCCATCACTACAAGGAGGCGGGCTTCTCTAAACAGAAAACAAAGTTGCTAGTTCCGCTATCTCTTCCCTTTTGATCGGAAACAATAAGATGAGCTCCTTCAAAATAAATGTCCATCTTCCGGTCTCTTAGGGAGACCACCACTTTGACTACACCTCCTTAGATCAATACATTCCATTCATACCCGAGTCATCTTTATAGTTAAGATAACCATAAAACATGTTACAATAATACTTATTCAGTGATTACAGTGTTTTTCCTAATACACTCATATAATATCTTTTTATTAATTTAAAACAACTCTATACTGCCCAAGGTAACCAGTTGTTTCAGATCACTGAAAGCGTCGATCAAAGGTGGTGTATCTGTACTAATGGTCAACAATTTCTAAGAATTAAGGCCTCTTTTCTGCGATCAACGTAGCATAATTCAGGGCAAAGGGGGGAACGGGCTGCTACATCGGCTACCACCTAGCCATTGCAGTTACAATTCTGCAGAAATGGGAGGTTGGTCAGCCTCTACCTTCCCTCCTACTTCTACCCTGACCTCATCATCATACTGGTAAATCAAAGATCCTTGAAGCCTATAATGTTAAGTCATGCATATAACTGGTGGTGTCCGTTTCACGTCGTGGCTGGTATTATTGACGTGTCATAGTAATTAGTTGTACAGCCGTATCTCATTATGGTTAAGTTTCCTGGTCCTGTGGATCAATTCTTGGTGCAAATGAGATCTGCATTATTGTGATCTTTTCTCAGTTCTTGCTTTTACGTTGCCTCGCTTAAATGTGTTCTAGCATTCTCTGGTTATTACGTTGCCCGGAAATAACTTCTCCTTCCCTGGTTTAATGTAATATTTTCTTGGCTTAACGTTGTCCTCAGTTTCCTAGGTTGACGTTGCCTGGCAGAGCATTATTTTCCTATAATATAAAACCCTTCTAATTTCCCAGATATTTCTGGTTTCTCAGTCTGAAAAGCGACTAGTCAAAGATGACAATTTCTCGTTACCCGGTCTAGAATGATTCAGTGGTCCCCGTCTATGCGACCCGACTCTGCGGTCTAAGACATTTGACCCTCGACTATTCTGTTCAGCGATCTACCTTGACCAAACCTATCTGTTCATTGGGTGCGACCAGACAGCCCGCTATCAATTCCAGGATCTTAAAGTTCCCCTATCCTTTAAAGTGTTAGTTCTGATCCACACTATCATTTTCTGCGGTCTACACGGGACCCCAATCTGTCCATCTAGACCCCAGAACTCTTTGCGGTCTGCTGGGCCTCGCTATCAATTTCGGGATCCGTTCGGATCCTGCTATACTTAATGTTGTATATCTAGATCGGCCTTATTAGCTTCTGCGGTCGATAGAAACCCCCCGTATCCTTGTCTGCAGTCCAGCGCCCTTCTCTCTCGTTTGCTTTGTTTAACTGGGTTAATATTTACTTGTGCATGCTCACACTAACCCATTCTAACCGTACAATTTTTCATGAATTGTTTCTATTGTGCTTAGGAAACTTCAGCGACTGTAGGTAAGGTATTGATCCATACAAATTAATTCCTTTTGGGCAATTCTGCCTTTGCAGGTATCAGCATCACTACCCCTTGCTTATCCTAATTTAAGATGGAACCCAATCAACAAAGACTTTGTACTATTCAAATGTATGCAATTGTAATAAAGTATTGTTAAACTCTAAAACAAGTCTGTCCTGATTGAAATAACTGTACCTGAGGAAGACCGCCATCATAAATAAACTTACGTTGGGAGTTTAATTTTGAAAGACACCACATGCATGAAATGAGCGGAAACTGTGCTGTTCCCGTGAACACGGCAGTTTTAAATGTGAAAAGACACTATGAGCTGACACTGACGTGAGTAATAACCATGCAAAAAAGCCAATTAATTATCTGTGGTGGTAAAATACAAATCTGAAAGGACAACCGTTTTTCTGATGAGAAGTCTCACAAACAAATGTTATATTCTGCCGCGAGAAGCTGACATTTTCAAAAGACAAAGATGTCCGGAAATAATTGTTATACAGCAATAAAAATAAATCTAATTAGTGATATGTTGTTTTGAGTGCAAGATATATTTTTTCAAAGCTGGCGATTGACAGAACCATTATCTTTTGGAGGAGCATCACTGCATCTTACTGACTATTTGGGTACGTTCAATAACAGCAGTAGCAATGAGAGAATGATTTTCTGTAAACATTCATCAAAGTGGCACAAAGCATCCTTCTATTCACACTAATCACCGAGGATCTGCTGTTCGAAGTCTCCACCGTGTGAGACGGATATTCTCTGCTTGGCTCTTGTTAGTGAAATGACCCATTCACTGTCTGTACGTCTCTTTGAAGTTCTCCCTTTCCTTTGAAGAAAACTGACACCCTGCGAATGATGGCCTCATCTGCATGAACATCTCATCGGCACACACACCTCACTTACATAATTCTCTCTCCCACCTTGTTTACAGGCAGGTGATAAAAACTACATGAACAATTGATTTTGCTCTTTTTGTTGTTTTGTTTGCTCAAGGTTGAACCCAGACTATTCATTTGTAAGGATGATTAAAGCTGTTATGATGCTCACAAAACGCTAATTAGTAGACTGGAGCAAGCATCGATTTAAATTTATTTTAGTTTTTCCTTAACAAATAGGAAGCATGTACTGTAATATCTTTATTTCCAGCAGGTCTTACTGTAGCTGTTACAGTCAAAAGCAATGCACCTTCTGGTGGCGGGGTGGTGAGGTCGATCAAAAGATAACTTAAAATAGTGTCTATATAATTGAGGAAATCTGTACACAATTATGTGCCAATCTATTCAGTATACCGTATACGTATATGAAATATTTCAACTTTGGCAAAACTTCCGCAACTCGCGAGCCAATCAGCGTTGAGACGCTCCGCCCGCCTGACTGCTGCTGCTCTGGTAGCGCTGGAAGCGGTAGTTATCGAGACTGAGTCGGTGAAATTCACCAAGCTGTGTGAGCCTACGGGTGATGTTATGAACCCAAACACAATGGCGTTAGATGTTCTGACGTTTATGAGATGTCCACAACAAGTATAAAGCAGAACTAGTGGTTATTTATTCCGTGGTGGATGGCGGAAATAATAAACTGCTTTTATGGAGACAAGTGCGCCTTATTTATGTACAATTTCTTTTTAACTCGAGTCAGTGTGGATGAAGTGAGTCATTTGATTTCATCCTCAAGGACCTCAAGTGTCTGGACCAGATTTCAGGGCATTTCAGCAGAAAAGCTAGACATTCAAACAAAAGAAGTCAAGTCAGGGGTATTTTGTCTGGAAGAAAAAGTAGTAAACTTCTCATCTTAAAGCTAGTCATTTTGGTGTATAGAGGAAGGGTTTTCTGTCAGAAAATCTGTCATATTTCAATATGATGCAGAGTTTCCCCACATATATAGTTCCTGACCTCTTTCAATGAATTATACCGGTTGATATTGCTCTTTGCCTTACTGTGATTCCCAGTGAAGTGTGATAAAACAAACTGTAGTCATCGTGTGCCCCTCACTTTCACTGCAAATAGAACAATTGGAGGAAAGCACATGAGAATTGGAGCCTGCTGAGATTTCTTCCTCTCGATCGGAACCGGCAAATCCTCTATGAATTAAAAGGACATTGTAGAACTTGATGTTGCACCTGTTCACACTGAGGACTCTATTTCTTATCTGGACTTCAATATATCTGAACACAGAACAGTGTTTCAAGAAGTTTTCCCCTACGAAAGAATTCTTCCCAAACATCATTTCTTGGGAGTACGACAATGGGGGCCACCTTTATTGCAGTATGGACTATGAGATTTGAGGCTAAACATAGCTTCTTTAAAGTAGTGGTCCAGCTTACACAAATGTAGTGTGTTCAGTAGCTCAAAAGCACCAATTTCAGACTGCATGTAATCTGGATCTGTATAGATTTTCTAAGCCATCTCTGGTGGTAACTGATGTTTCAACACTCCCCCTTGAGTTTCTTAATGAGGATATAGCACTGGCCGTGAAACAGAAACACCCACATGCGGACATTGAACCTCACAAAAAATGTCTTCTCCAACAGCTCCAACTACAGAGTGGGAATGGTGGTTGCCCATGGGGTCGCCTGAGTTTTGTGAAATAGTTCATATGATTGTTCTACAGGAGACAATTTTCATCGTCAACCATTTGGATGCCTAGTACCTGGAACATTATCGAGCTTATGACTTGGTCATATCTCCTACTAGAGAAGTAAGGCTTGTTGAGGTGCATGAACTAAGAGATCCCTACCCTCTGGCTCACCAGAGACTTTGGAGATGCATTTGTGAACTTGACATCTACGGCTGAAGTTGAGGAGTGGGAGTAAACAGGCAGGTGGGATGAAAACAATATAAGGTGTGGTGGAATGTGTGACAGAATAATTGATTTAAATTTTAAATCTCATATACATGGTCTCAGGTCCTTGTAACACTCAGATAATTGTACATTCATGTTAATTTGCCTATGACTTTAATTATTGTGGAGCTCTCTCTGGCAGCTGTATCTTTTAACATTATTTTTGTCTTAATTGAAGTGAGTATACATCACTATATTGTATCTTTTGCCACAGCATATGCAATCATTTGGGGGGGATAGTAATTATTGTACCATTGCTTTACTTGTTTCCCATGAGAAAAATACTGTACTTTTTAGTCATGACATTTTCACATCACTACAACCTCAATATAAGTGAATCACGATTTGACTGATAATTGTTTATGTAGCCAATTTATTTATATTCGTACGAGACACCGAATTTGATCAGAATAACTAATGATTGTCTTGTTTATTATCAGGTTGTTCAGAAGGACGAAGCTGAGACAGAGCTTGAGGTGCACAATGTGTCATCAAAGTGTCATCAGGGAAGAGGAGGATCCTCTCCAGCCACCACAGGATATCGCCATCGTTATTGAAGGTGTGGAAGTAATCAGTTGCATATGCATGTAATTTGGTCTCATCAATACTCTAACCTTGAGATATCCAATTCAGCTAAAGTACACTTTTGATGCACTGCATAAAATATTTATGGAGATAGAACCCAAAAAGATGACTTGCAGTGTACAGTCTTGAGTGTCAAGCTCTGAACATTAGAATACTGCATGCTCTTTGTTCTGTTTTTATAACTTGTATTCAAATGTCTTACTGGGTAATGGAACAGCCAATTGTTAAATATGAAAGATGGAAATAGATCACAGTCACTTCTAAGTTGGCTTATGTTTAGATTTTTTTTTTAGACAGAAATCTGTCTGTGGTATCAATATTTAGGTATTATATTAACACTGAATAATGCTTAACTGACAATGACGTGCAGCTCCAGTAATGGTACTATTTCTTGTTGAACTGAATTGTTCACAAAAGACTAACCTTTGCTCATAGATTGTCCCACAGCAATTGACTGTATTTTTCCAGTTCTTGTTTTGATCCATTGATCTCACGTTTATAATGGTTCAATGTGACATTTCTTGTCGGACAGACAAGTTTTAATTACGTTTATACCCTTATTGGCTACATTACATATTTCATAAAAATGGATTTACAAACCTAGAAGTTTGAGTTGCAATCTGCAACCCCACCGCTAGATCCCAGGATCAATTCCTACACACTGCATCTTCATCTCCATTTCTAATGCGCAGAGTTCTGCCCACATACTTTTGATCAGTACTGGTATTTTAAAGAGGCTTTAAGACAGAATAGACCTTTAATGTGCTATATGACTGACAGAGGGCCACTGGTTACGGTGTATATACACTGTAGATCGAAGGCTGTGATGCCGTTAGCATGGATTCAAACAGACGGAGGCTATGTGTGTCTGAATAAGATATTGAAGAGATCAAACATCCAGCTGCTGATGTTCCCAGACAATCGGTCATGAAGAGACTAGGTGGCAGAAGAGAGACAGATGGGAAGAGTGTGAGATAGAAACAGAGCCTCTCTAAAAGAATAAACAGTCATGCAGGCAGCTTGGATAGACCAGGCTCTGTAGGTCTCAAACGTGGACCTTTTGGTGGTCTTCAATCACACACTGAGCCATCAAAGTCCTCATTTACAGATGTAGTAGCGTGACCGCGGTACACGTCTCTGAGCCTGACAACACAGGCTGTGAATATCAAAGAGTGCAGTCAAAAGGAGGTTCAAACCCCTGTCCTTTTACACTCACCAAATCATTCGGTTTTAGAGAATTTCCAAAGATATATTTTTCTGCTAAGTCCCATCTTTGAGTTATGATGCATTCTGTGTATGTGAATCACAATGGGCCTCGTTCATCAAGTGGTTGTATGCACATGGAATTTAGAAATGTCAGATTCAATGTTTTCTCACCATTCGTGATAGAATTACAAGATGTATTACAAATGTTTTTGGCCAAAAAATACATTTGATAAGTCAAATATCAGATATGAAGTTTGTATTTAACATTTGTAATGTCCATCAATCTCCATTGAAGTAGCTTTTGATTATGACATCATCCTTATCAGCAGATTAAGTTTGCCAATTTGTCATTAAACATTTTTATATTGTACTATATTGGCTTGATGAAAAGCTGAAAAGCTCCAGGAAACCAATAAAAAGGACCTTGAGATGAGATTGTTTGGTCAACTGCTGTTTTCCCGATGTTGCACAATGCAAAAATTGTGATTTGCTAAATACAAGATAAAGCCAAACGGTGGGGGATATCCAGCTCAAGGCCACTCTGAAAAATATTTGAATCAAGGTTAATCAACAAAGCCACAAGCACCATGCTTGCACCAGTCCCTGTACATATGAATTATGTATGGTGGCTCATTTAATAGCTGTTCCATCCAATGCCATCTAACCTGGAGAACCCACATCTGTAGAGCATGTAGGCCATATTGGTTCTGATATCTGTCTATATATGTGTAACGGTACAGAGGCAGCAGCTTGGAGAGATTTATTTTTTAAAATGTAACCAATGGGGATATAAAAAGGTGGAAAAGTTCTGATCAATAAATAAGTCTATCATTTAAAAAAATTATTTAAGATTTCCCCACATTTAACACCAACTAAAGTTGAGTTCTCAGACAATTCAAGGCCATCAGATTTCTGTAATACTGTTTAAAATGGGTTAAAATATTACAATTCCAATGCATTTAATAACTCATGACCCAGTATGTTTTTTTACATAACCTAGTACCAAACTCAATATGGTCTGATTTACCAACCACCATTTGTAGTTAAAATCAACACCTGTATAAAGTGGTTTGTAATAACTCCCATTATTGTCAATAACATTTGAGAAGCAGAGAACACGTGATTAGATAAAGGAACAGTCAGTGTTCTCTAGAACAATCACAGATACACACACAGGGCGTCACACGATTTCAAAGTCTTCTGCATTCTTTTATTCAGTGCTTCCTTGATAGTGTGACAGTGTGGACTCTGAAACTTCAAAGGGAGTCCTCAAATATGCACCTGTAATTGTGATTAGCATGTACTTCATTTTGAGCTTTATGAATTACATTTTTTTTTACTCTGGGCTATATTAGGTGTAGCTGTCCTGAAACAATCCACACAGTTGAGTTGTGGAATACTTCTCTCCTGGTGGAGGTATTATCATCTGGTTAATTAATCATGACTCCACTTTGAATTAAATCAATTATTTGCAGTTTATTTTACTATGCTGGCAGGCATGAGGCTCAAAAGTTTTTTGGACAGGGTAAGGAAAGTCGTAATTCAACAGAAGTAAGGTTTTTTTGAGGCGACACTACAAACAAAACATTCTTTTTGTTCACACAATATTACATTTTGAGATTCCATAACATGTTATTTCAGAAAAGTGGAAAGAAAACATCCAAAATACATATTTATTTGACTATTTTGTCCATTTACATCTATAGAATTCGCCACAATTCACAACATGTTGACATTTGATAATGCTTAATTTGCATATTTATACATAACATTTCAGAAAACTTTGTAAATGTATGGTAGTTACAAATACATATCTTATTCATAAAAATGTGGTAAAACATTTAGACCTTTTGGCAGTATTTTCTGATTTATGGAGTGACCTGAATAAACGCCAAAATGACTAAAAAAAGCCTTTTACCTTTGTGTCAAATGTAAAAGAGAGAGACAAATCAAACAATTTTTATCTGGCTTTATCCAATGTTCAGATTTCTGATCTGGACATGTATACAAATGTGCACATATTTCTCAAGATAATGCTTCATTTGCAAATGTTAACGTTATTAGAATACTTGTAAACCAAAAAAATGAATGCAATTAAACAACTGGGGAAGTTTCATGCCTTCATATAATGTTCACCCATCTCCCCCTGTAACAGCTTTTGAAACTGTATATAATAACAAGCTAGACATTTAGTTGATTTTTTCATTTCATTTCTTATACTACTTTCATTCTGAGCTGCTTTTTAACACAGAGATCCAAGCTGTCTGTCGCTGAACAGCATCTGTGCCTCACTGTCAAACCTCTCAGGCTTATTATCGACTGCCAGTGGGTTTCAAAAAGAAATCTGGATCGCGGTTACACAATAACATCCACAAGAGCCAATCTGCCCCAAAATGGAATGGGTTCTTTCTTGGTCCATGTTAAACGCTTCCACCAGTAGTTTTTTTCTCGTATTTCTACAAACCAAAAACATAACCTGCTTGGTGGAAGTAATGAACCGTCGAAGCTGAAGTTAGACTGTAGATATTATTTTTCCATTCAATCTGCATATATCTCGAGCCTCACTTCTGGATGGCTCACAAGTCTCTTTGTGAAATAGCAAATGGAATTCATCTTGGCTTGTGTGAGTTTATATTCAGTTCTCTTCATGGTGACAAATGCACGTCTCCATTTTAATCCAGTTCATCTGCGAGGAAAACTGATTTAGTTTTTGTAATTTACTGTTATATCTGCATTAAAAAAAACTACTGTGCTTTTAATGCAAATGACCGTTTCAGTATAGTCAAAACCAAAATGACAGAAAAACAAGCATAAAGAGGTTCAGTCCAGCATACCCTTCGGATTGCATTGCACTCATTAAATTCCCCCCCCCCCCCCCCCCCCCCCAAAAAAAACTGGCTATTGCAAATATGCAATTATGAAATAAATGACCTCTTAGTAAAAGTCCTTGCCAGATGTCATTATTTTCACACTTTGATAATATCCCACTTGTTATTTGTCCAATAACTACAGTGAGTCTCATCATGGACAAACAGATTCGGTGGTCCTCAATATGTTTTCCTCTTTTTCTTCCCCACATCAACATTCATGTCAAACCATTTCTTTTTTACCTGAGTCCCCATCTCACTGGGCACAACATTTACCTCCACCCTCTTCTGGTTGCAAGAAACAAAAGATGTCGACAGCAGAACTCGAGGCCTCAAAACGTCAGTCCACAAACCAATGAGCGGTGTCACTTCCTATATACACAGTCTTATGGGGCCATGTTTTTCTCACTACAACTTCCTCTATAATAAACCTTTTGGCAAGCATATTTCCTCATAAAAGAGAAATTGACGTGTGTGCAGTATGCCGCTTGCAAATAGCAGAAAGGCTAAAAACCAGCCCGCTCGCACCAAATGACATTAATGAAAAAAACGTCATTTCCCACAGATTTTCATCTTTCCAACTGTTGTCAGAAAACCAAAAGAAAAACCTTTTATTAAAGTGTCATTTAAATCTCGCACTGGAAGACATGTCCCCCCCCAAAAAAACATTGGATGTTCAGTATATTATTCCACTGTTTTACAACATTTTGATTGATTAAAGAAATGCAATATTTATGGCACGGTGAGAGTTTTCTACGGCACAACATTTTTGGGGGGAGTTTCTAGCCGTGATGGTGCCGTACATATTGCAGTACAAATCAAGGCGACAGAGTCGAACAATGTCTTGGGGTTCGGAGGGTTAATCGATTGAAACTGATCTTTTTGCCTGACATCAAACATTAACGGACATTTTTCTGTTATTGAATTTGTTCCCTCTGATGGTGCGAAGAGTGTTCTTGGCTCACACCCTCACTGACATTTCCAAGTCTGTGCGTTTCAGATTGAAGCACAGTCATTTTGATATTCACGTTTAATTCCAACACAATAATTAACAGACGGTGTAAATCACTGGGTTTCAGTGAGCTGGTGGGTTATTTGAATTTTTCAATTTGTCCTGTTTGGTAGGTATTATGAGATTAACAGCTTCCGTAGTGCTCAGCATGGGAGCATGGCTGATTCAGTCATTCAGCTGCTGACGTGTTCATGCATTGTGTGCATTTGTGCCTACTGTGGATAATTTGTCCGGAAACCTGTGGCTTAAAACATGCATTAAGAAAATCATTACTCGGGTTGGGCTCAGCATTGTAAAGCAGCTAAAATCTCGATCGGCCGACGCACAAAATATTAACACACAGTATCTCAATGTGCAGATACCAAATGGCTCACACACAAATATCTCTCTGAATCAGCAGCATTCATTTCTGCTTCAGTACTGTGAAAAGTTGGGCATTACATATTAAAAAGCTCAAGGCACTATTTCATATGATGACTATACTCTGCAGCTAAAAGCAGTCTTTAATATAATATCCACCTTATTACCATTTCCCAGGAGAAGATAATGCTTTGTGACCCTGAGAGCGAGCAAATATTGATAACAGATTCACGAAGTACAATGTATTAAATTACACAGCAGATAGGAAAGAAAGAAAAAAACAACTCACTTCTGCGGAGATGCCTGGTTTCACTCGCTGACAATTTGAGGATTTATTCCTCAGCATTTTTTTTTTTTAAACATCCCCCATCCACCCTCCCTCCGATAGCAAAGCCCGAGGGTGATGACACTCAAAACACTCACCTTTATTAAATGCTGTTTTGTTCAACATATATCTTCAAAATAAAAGGGGGGGGGACCCACAGAGTACATGTAAATGGATAATCCATTCCAAGTAATGGGAACACTCCAACCCAGCTTAAGGCACTTTGTGAAAGATGATTTCAGCAGCTTTGTTATAATGGAAGAAATGCAAAAAGGTTATCTGATCAACACAGGTATGTTTTGCTGATTATGCAGCGAGCGAACCCGAAAAGCCCACCAGGGATTTGGCCAACACACAAAAGTTTCTCATTGTCGGCTGCTTAGCAACTCTGCTACGGGCTGAATATGCCTCTTTTTTAATAGAGGTCCCAGTAATAGATGGGGAATGAGACTTTTGAACATCGAGGCAAACAAACAAACAAACTACAAAATGTTCACAGCAGAATACAACGTGTAGTAAATGAACACAATAAATCTGTTTTGAAAACTTATTTAGGCTTTCTTTAAGATAAGATACAGCTAGAAGCTACAAATCAAAAGATGTAGCTTCTAGCTGCATCACATCTTAAAAAGGGTTTCAACACATGGTCACACGCACGTTTATGCAGTTGCGACAGCCACAAGCAGTTTTAGTGGTTGGTTTTTCTTTTCATTCCACACTAGGGCTCACCTCAAATAGCCAACTGTCCGGCAATTCGAGCTAAGAAGCCCGATTCGACTGCCACTCAGTGGAATCATCTGGTGGGAAAATGTGGTCATGAAACAAAGGATCATTCCATTCAGGCTCTACGGGGGTTGCTGAATGTCTGATTTCCCATGGAATAGCTTGGTGTCTTATAATAAAATCTGGATATGTAGCCAATTTTTTGTGTAAAAATCCATCTACTACTAATACTGTGATCAAAGAATGTACCAAAAAAAAAAGAACAAAAACGGGGAAGCCTCTAAGGCCATCGTACCCAGCTTGTCCACGCAAAACTACCTAAATAGCAACGCTCAACCAAACAAAACCCCAGAACTGAACTACCGGTTATCTTCAGCCCAAACTAAAGTAACAAAACCCCAGAACTGAACTACCGGTTATCTCCAGCCCAAACTAAAGTAACAAAACCCCAGAACTGAACTACCGGTTCTCTTCAGCCCAAACTAAAGTAACAAAACCCCAGAACTGAACTACCGGTTATCTCCAGCCCAAACTAAAGTAACAAAACCCCAGAACTGAACTACCGGTTACAAAACCCCAGAACTGAACTACCGGTTATCTCCAGCCCAAACTAAAGTAACAAAACCCCAGAACTGAACTACCGGTTACAAAACCCCAGAACTGAACTACCGGTTATCTTCAGCCCAAACTAAAGTAACAAAACCCCAGAACTGAACTACCGGTTACAAAACCCCAGAACTGAACTACCGGTTATCTTCAGCCCAAACTAAAGTAACAAAACCCCAGAACTGAACTACCGGTTATCTCCAGCCCAAACTAAAGTAACAAAACCCCAGAACTGAACTACCGGTTCTCTTCAGCCCAAACTAAAGTAACAAAACCCCAGAACTGAACTACCGGTTACAAAACCCCAGAACTGAACTACCGGTTATCTTCAGCCCAAACTAAAGTAACAAAACCCCAGAACTGAACTACCGGTTATCTCCAGCCCAAACTAAAGTAACAAAACCCCACCACTCTAACCCATGATGCCGAGTTGTCAGCCGTCAGTCCTGTGTGTGTCTGCCTCGCTCTGCTCCTCCGGCGGTCTCTGACGGTTCATTGATTTCAGGTGCTCCACTCCTACAGGTAGAGAGGGGGGAGAGGGGGAGAGCACCGATATGAGAAAGAAAAAAAACACACACCTGCAATGCTGTGCATGCATTACAATCAGAAACTTCCCACCTCCATTAGGAAAATATTCTCAAGGAAAAGCTAATAAGGCTTTAGCTCCATTACTCCTCTGTCTTCAATGGCTTTTTTTAAACATCCATAAAGTTCATATCACAGCTAAATAAGACGACCTCATCAATTAGAGAAAGTACGCTCCACTTCGCTTCCTGCTATCAATAAAGGTCTCCAAAGGGTTTTAATTTCAGATGGGAAAGTGAATTATGTCAAGATATGATCTGCATCAGGATGTGTTTCAGAGCATGACACTATACATATGTGTGAGTGTTATGTGGTACAATACAAAGACTATTTAATCACATTTTGAGCGGCTGGGACCGATACAAAGATACTGGAATGCATTAAGTGATTTTGGATTCCTAAGAAAGCCTAACTCTTTGAGAAATTACATGTAAAAGCTGCCATTTGAACTCAGTAGTTCATATGGAGGAAAGAGCCGCTGTTTGAATTTTAACATTGAATTATTCCATTTGAATTAACAGGTTACAATCAAACGATTAAATAAAAAAATTTCAATAATTTAGGATTTGCAGTCGTTAGATTGAGTTGGCACACCAGTGATGTCAGATTCCCGACTGAATCGTTCCTTTTGAATTTTCAAACATGGACTAGTAAGCAGTGTTCAAGGAATACCATTTTGAAGCCTCGTTTCCAGCATTTTGTCCATCGACATCTCGTTGAGGGTTCTCACAGCTTGAGGAACAAAGCTGCTCCCGAGTCTGGTGATACTCCTGTCTCACTTGCTAGACTGGCTGGGTAGGTGGGTCTGTTTAAAGCGAGAACCCCTTCTCACCAATACCACTGATGCCCAAAAGATGGGTATCAATTATGTTCTGGACGGTTTTAAAGCGCCCTCCTGTCGACAGCACATGCCAGTTTGTGATGCTTCTGTTAGGGCAATTTATCAGTATGTTGTTTTTTATGTCGCCTAACTCTAAATATTGTGAGCAGGCAGAACTTGCAAAAGTAGAAGTCGACACCAAACAAAAAGGTAGCCTCGGTCTTGCTGTTATCTCAACCTACACCTTTCTCACAAAAGCAGAAACAGCATCTTAGCTCCATTCGAAAAGGGAACGGGGCGTGATGCGAGATCATGTGCAGCTGGAATAAGCAGTTCAGTTTGTGTGAAGCATATAATATTCAGTAAAAACCTTGACTTGTTAGACCTCTGAACCATCTGTGGGGGCCATTCAGCTGAATTATTCTAAGCGTCTGTTGAATAAAAAACTTAAGAGTATCTCATCATGTTTGTTCCTAACAGGGAAATTAATACAAATTATTTCCACCAGTTTCCAGTTTCTATTGCTCCTCTTTAAAAAGTTGAGACTTTAATACAGCTGTTTTTAAGAGTTTTTCACCAGAATGGATATCTAGGTTGGCCATTTAAAACTTTTCACTTGCTCCATCTCGGCGCCATCGATGTCGGCAGTGCACCAAGTGTATTTAACAGCCTATTACTGTATATTCAATTGCATGACAGTTGGATAACTGTGTTTTATATTAATTTTACAATACATGCCAGCATGTTACCGTTTATTCAAAAACAATCAGCTAATTTTGTATTTAATTAAATTCTATCATGAGCAGAATCTCAGATGATGAATAAAACTGCTTGACAGTCTAGCTTCAGTCTTTTGCACATGTAAATGCGGCCTGAAGGAACTCCGACAACACAGAGAAGAGGAAGAGAAAAGAGGGTAGAGAGAGCGACCGGTGAGAGGGTGTGACTGCAGTGTTTTTTTTGGGCTCGTAACCTCAATCACTGTAAAACCCCCAAAAAATTGACCAACACAATAGTAAAGATATTAAAATATGAAAGAGACTAATAGAGAGACAGAATAGTTGAAGCAATACTTCATGTATTTTAAGAAGCTTTTAAAATGAATGAATTGCCTTGTTGAAATGTGCTGTACAAATAAACTTGCCTTGCTCCGAGAGCAGGCCGAATGATGCCCTCGTTTCCTGAGATCTCGACAGGCTCAGCTGCTCTACACAACCACGAGAATAAGACGCCTCACTGGACGTGGCGTCACTTTAATGGGCGTCTTTTCCAAAATAACGGGAGCGATGTCCGATTGCGACTGAGTACATCTGTGACAGTTGTGGGAAATGATTTAAGGAAAAAAACCTATCAGTGAAAAAGTAGCAGTACTTTCAAATTCCAATCTATTACTTACTGGAAGTAAATGCAGAGTGCTAAAACCTAGTGTGATGCTTTATGTTTTTCGGCACACTTTTTGGGGGGGCTTTTACAAATGTTGCTACAAACAGGAGGATGTGAGTGTTTCTTTTCAACTGGAAACACGTCAGATTACTTGTCAGGTGTGGACAACTGCCGCAGTGAACGCTTCAATTTCATGCTCACGGTCAGTTTCAGTTTTCGTGAAAGAGTCTTCTGCCTCGGCTGACATTTTGGTTGACACATTTATCATTGCAGGACTAAAGAGGAGGGGGGGGGGGGGAGACTCTGATAGCAGACCAGGGTAGGCGGATGATCATTAACACACAGCGTGGCTCCTCTATTTTGGATGGCTTGCGCGCTCACAACTGGTTGACCACAAAGCCATTACGTATGCAAATCTGATGAGGTAGTGATTAATCATACTAAATGTACCAATTATAGCTGTGTCAGGGAAGTCAGCTGGCGACTACAGTCTAGCAAGTGGCATAACTGTGGGAGTAACCAGACTCATAGTGCCTGGGACTGAGTGTCAGTTTCTGCTCGTTACATGGATAGTGTCTTTAAAAAATATTTATATCCAATGTGGGTTTACTTTGTTTATAGGTTTATTTACTATTTAATTAATTAATTTAGGTTATATTTTTGCAAGTTATGTAACCAAACTAATGTAACAAGTCTTCATTTCACATCCTGACTCTTGACTTTCTCGCTCTTTGAACTACATCAGTTGCTCCGAGCATCCTAATACTGACGCAAATGAGTTTCACATTGGAGTTTGTTGAAAGTCCGGTGCGTCTCATACAGAAGCAAAAGTAGACCTCTGTAGAACTTGGTGTAACATGGAGGACATCAAAGTTTGGATTAGATTTGAATCACTTGGATGAAACAGTCGGCTCTTTGAGTTGCTCTTGATTGTTTTCAGGTATCTTGCAAAAGTGATGGTATTTACTGAATAAATTAAGTTGAACAAACTCTCTTAACTGACTATTTACACATCCAGCAAAGATAACTCTCCAACTCTAAAGAAAAATGTCCGTCTTTAGCTTCTACTTTTTTACCTCACCAGCTAGTTGCTAGCTTGTTCTGTCTGAACAGCTAACGGAAGCAACATAGATGTAATGCCCTTTTAACTGATGTTGATTAATGGGCCCTTCTCTGGTTCTTTTGTACGCAGGGAACCATTAGTGGCATTTTAATGGATAGATGTATTTTTTGCATCACCATTCATTTTCCTATTGATCCACCTTCATCTCCCATTCATTCCTATTCTTTCCAGGCCTCCTACACTCTGTATTTACAGCGGGCCATTACGACAGTCCTGACATTTGAGTAAATCTTCAATCAACACGTGTGTGTGTGTGTGTGTGTGTGTGTGTGTGTGGTCCACAAGACCATCAGAATTCTAGCGGTCCACATTGTTGTCCCCAGTTGGCCTCTGCCTCGCCCGAAACCCAGACAAATGGTAAATATAACCTTTAGTGGCCCAGACATGCTCCCACTCACTCAAACAGATCCGCACTCAGACATTTACAGGCACATGAAAAGGGTCAGAAATGTTTCCAAAAATTGAGTGCTCAAACTTTTCTTTCAGTAGCTCTGCTATATTAATTTCTAGACCTGCTGGCCATGTTTAATGCATCAGACATCACAGTAGCCTGGTGGTTAGGGAGACAGGCCCATAATTAGACAGTACCAGATCCCTTATGTGTGGGGATATAATAATGACTGGAGTTTTGACAAATCCGGGCTCAAACTTTGAAACATTGCTCATCATCTGTTAAAGTTAAACATATTTCCAAGTGGATATTCACATCCGGACCTTCTGTACATCAAAAAACGTGGCGTGCTTGTGGTTAAAAAAAAAAGCCAAAATGCAAGTGTCTGGGAATGTTAGGGTTTTGAGAAAAGCCATTTCTAAAGATAAAGAGTTTGCATAGTTGTAAGGATGTTATCGTTCATATTGTTCAGAATGTGTGATTAACTCTCCCATCAGATGCTCATAACTGTTTGAGTCTCAGCACTTTAGAGACTCTAAATATCCATTGTTAAACTGTTTATCTTTGTGATATATGAATAGAAATCTAATCATCAAAAAGTTTTTCTCAAAGCCTGCCTCTGTAGGCCCCCTCAGACAAAATCCAGACAACTCCCCTACGCTGCTCCAGATTCAGTGAGCTGTGCTGTGGGCTACAACTTGGTTCCAATTTTAGCCTATTTGTTTACATTTTGCTAAATTGGCACCATTATGCCATTTAGCCACCATTTAGCAATTCCTGATGGATATGCAGACATCTATCACTGGAATACTTTAATACTGAAGAATTTTTTTTTTAAACGTGATGATTATTGGGCAAGTTCTTGAGTTATAAGAAGCAGGTTTTGTGTGCATTTATTGTCGCTGGACATCTGAGAGAGCTAATGTCGGAAGTCGGACTCTGAAAATGTGTCAGTTTCTTCCGATTTTGACTGGGTGCAAGCTCATGGAATCCTCATCCAAAAAACGCTCAAGGTTCTTTTTCATGATCCTGCCCAAAAGCCTGCAAAGTGCAAGATGTTTTACAGTCTTATGGGAATTGCAGCATATCTGAGGAAACGCTGCCTTTGAAGACCCTTGTAACTGACGGCAACGGGCTGCTCTTTTTAAATCTATTTTTCATGGTTCTTGAGCCGCTGCTCTTTGATACCAATAGACAGTAAATTAGATGACAGGCTTGGTTTGGCTGTTGAAGGTAATTTCCAATTTCCTTAAATCCCTTTATAGAACAGAAGGGGAAGTGGGAAAGACATCCAAACGTCCTGCTTCGGTCTCTCAATCTGTCTCTCTTGCTTGACCTCAACATGGTCAGAGGTCATTTGGTCAACTTTCACTGGACACTACTGGCCTTGCCGGCTTACATTAGCGCTTATTGACTTTTGTCTTTTTTAACACCTGCTTAGTGGCGTTATCAAGTTCTTTGCAAATTTAAATATAAAAAATATACTGAATATTCACTATTAGCACCAGTCTGTAAATATGCATTTGACATATTTTCACTAAATCTTAAGTAATTTAAACTTGACATAATAAGGAAGGATAAGACCACAATTATAAGTTATCAAAGTTGCAGTTTTTCTTTGTGTTCCACAGAATTATTTATAAAATTAATTGTAGATATATACTCCACACAATCGTTTGACACATCGTCATAGCCATCAAGGCTCTGAGATGCAAACAGTCCCATTTTAGTTTCAGCATCTTTGCAAAGTTTCCAACGAGTTCCTCATCAAATGTGAATATTATTACATCGCACACAGCACACAAGATGAAGGAAAGACGTGGCAACACTCAATATTTGGTTTTACACTTATAGCAGCATCACCTGTATAATGTATTATTTGTATTGTTCACCTTTTACCTACTACGGGACACCTTAATAAGTTAAATAAAGCTCAAACTACATTTGATCTGTTCCATGTTGCCACCAAAAGGCAAGGGTCATTTATTTACATTTGAACCACGCAGCTTCTGAAATGTCCTCCCTGAATTATCGTTGACTTTAGTTTTCTCATCAAATCATGTGCAAATAACAGCATGGTTAACTTTAAATGTACAGTAAATAAACTGCCCCATTTCAGGTACAAACCCTTCCTGCATCCCACCACAAAGTCCCATAATATGAGAATATGTAGAGCTTCACTGTACGCTCCACATGTCAATCACTGCTGCAGCAGCCTTACATGGGGATTCACAGGAAATTGTACACGAGCGAAGAGGAAGAAGGCTCCTTCTCCTTTTCTACCCTTTTATTTTCATTTCAGTAACTCTGAAGCGATAAAATTATTCCATACACTCAGTCCCCAAACCACCACTGGCCCGGCCCGAACCTTCTTTTCTTCCTTGCTTCCTCTCATCTGCTCAGCCCCGGGTCACGTTGCTCTCAGCTCAAAAGGCCAACATATTTGCAGAGAACACGCAGAGGCACAACAACGTGCAGGAGGCTCCCCACAGCATTCATAACAACATCAGCTGGAAGTCAGGAGCAGGAGAACGAGCAGACATTAGACGGAGGGAAATGGAATGCGGTAGGGAAGGAGAGGCAACATCATTGCAGAGCCGGCAACGCGAGCGAAGGAGCGATGCACCTAGCAAACCCCCTGTAGGAGCGAGCAGCATTAACTTTATCACTTTGATATGAAGCAGGGTGAAGAGAAGAGGAAGAAACTAGACATCAGACGTCGCCATTAGTGTGACGAACAGAAGGAGGCACATGGATTCCAGCCATTTCTCCAAAGCCATGCAACAACAACAGAAAGTTTTTTGGGTTATTCTGAGCGGCGACTGGAGACAAAAGGAAACAATGGCTTTAAACCCTCTCCAAGCTTTCACAGCAAAACCTATCAGTCTCACGGAGCCTTTTATTCCAGTCGCGAGCCTCGAGAACTCTTTGGAAACAGAAAACTATTAGAATTTAGGGATAATTTAGTTTTCATCCCATGTGAACTAACTTGGTCCAAGAGATTTAGGGATATTAATTGAGGATGTTCAGACCCGTTAATTTTGAGATGCTCCTAAACCAGTTTGTAGTCCGACTATAAAACAACGTGACGCGTTGAGATGGATGGGTGCCGTCTTCCATCGCATATATGTCTTATGTTCACACTTGTACTGGCAGCCAGAGTGGTGGATTTCAACTGGTTGGTTACCTTTCTCATTGTTATTTCAGATGCACTTTGCTGGCTCTCGACTGCTCTATTCAAACTCCAAACAACGGAAAGGGTTGTTTGAGGGTACACAGAGGAATCGGGGGGGGGGGGGGGGGGGGAATTTAACACGAAAAAGGAGTATTCGGAGGAAAGAAGGCGAGAGTGAGGAAACGTCTGCAGAATGAAAATCAGGGAGATGGAAGACACCCTGCAGCAAAAATGCTGAGGGAGAGACCAAGGAAAGGACGTGAATAACCTCCACAACTCTTCCAGCTTGTATTATTTGTTCATCGCTCTACACTCTACATACAGTGACTCCAGTTCTAAGCCTCGCTTTGAAACGTGTTCTTACATAAACCCAGCCGAAATGCCTATTAATGTTACGTCTAAAATATACACGGTTATGTAAGACTCCCCTATGCACTGAATAGAATGCCATAGAGATTCAGCCTGCCTAGCCATGCAGTTCAATATCATCATTAGTAGACACAAAGTAGCAACATCCCAAACTGTCCATTAACAATCAGTTAGCTATAGACGGAAAAAGGTGGCACAAAGTGTCACGACCAGGTTGTGGTGGGGCAAAGACTCAGGCGCAGAGGAACAGACAGGTGTCAAGGTGAGGTAGAGCAACAACCTCTTTACTGGGCAGTAGAGTACAAAACAAGGAGGGGGGGGGGGGGACGAACACTCGAGAACTCAGGCTTGAAGGCGATGTGAACACGGTGGTATTACAAAGACAATCTGGCAGGGGAGTATATATACATATATATATATATATACATATATATATATATATATATACATATATATACATATGTATGTATATATATATATGTGTGTATATATGTATACGTGTATATATGTATACATATATATGTATGTATATAGTATATATGTGTATATATATATATACGTATATATATATATACATATGTGTATATATACATGTGTGTGTGTGTGTGTATATATATATATGTGTATATATATATATATAAGAATCAGATATAATCTAATTCATCTCTCCAAGTAGTGGCATCCTTGAAAGTTTTCATAAAATCCTACTTTCACTTGATTCCATAATGTGTACATATTATAATCAATAACTTGCTCGCCCACTGAACGCGTCTCGACTAATCAAACCAACATTCTATCATAATATATTAGATCCTTTTGGAAGTAAGCTCCAGAAAATTGAGCTTTTAGCGCAGGTTCAAGCCAGAATGACCATTATAAATCAACTTTGTCAGCACTTCGGACTCCACCACTCAGATTTTATCCAATAATTCCACTGGGATTTGTCCTCCAATTAACCATCTTATCAGAATGATATTTCAAACCCCCCAACAGGTCACCACCAAGCCTCATCTGTTTCCTTAAATAATCAATTCAATCAACGGGGTCAATGCCAAAGGTCTTCATCAGATAAAGCTTCTTTCTCGCTCACTTGGGTTGTCCTTCGTGAAGTAAACAAAGACAAAGACTTTTAGATGAACCCAAAATTGCCACGAGCTCTAATGTTGTTATTGTCCTCACTTAACTTGGAAGAAGGACTACGGCTTGGCGGGAGCGTTGCAAATGTACGGTACCTCATTCGGGCTCAAGTGTTCCCCCACAAGGTGGACACGTCTTCTTGGTGTAGTTAATAGAGTTCAGCTTGAAAGCCAATAGCTTGCAGGAAAGTACAACACAGGTCTTTCATATAATCTAAGACTCTTCCTGATTTTCTCAGACCATGGGGATGACTGGAAGATGTACATCATCTTCCACAGCTATGGCCTTCCTGACTTCTGAAATGTAATGAAAATAATGTGCATGCGTTTATACTGCTACTAGATGTCTGTGCACCGCAGGGACATTCAGAGGAAAAATCGGTTTGCTCAGCAGAGACAAAGGCGGACGGGTGTTGTGAAGTCTTGTTCGATGGAATAAAGTAAAACTTGAGAAACCTCCAACACAATACCCGAGAGGTAAAGGTTAAGATAGGAACAAGTGAGGACCAAAAACAAGCAGACCTGTAGGGACTAAAAATAATACACGTAGATCAAGAATAGAGGAAGAAAACTCCTTCAAAATACATAAAAACGTAACGTAACAACACCGAAGGGGTAGCTGCTGTTCCTTTAGCTCCTGTGACTCAGTATAATCTGTCATGGATGGTTTCTGTCATGGAGGCTCCCACCGCCCAGTTTAAGTGAGGTGACAACAAAAAAAAACACATCAGATATCTAGCATTGAGTTTTATGACTGCAGATGCCCGTAGTTTTAGTTCATCTATGTAGATTCATGTTTAAAGAAAAAATAAAAATTATTCCTTATGATGAATAGTTTGAAAGATAAAGGCAGGATTTTCCAATTAGATTGTCCCAAGCTGCCCTTTTCATCATCTCTCATAATTAGCATCTCTTTTTCCTCCTTCTCGTAGTTATTAATTTCCCCTCTAGTTCCTCTGTCTGTTTCTCTGGTGGTTACCTCTCTGTGCATCCCTCTTTCCCTTTCCTTCTCTCAACCCCTTTCTCTCTCTCTCTCTCTCTCTCTCTCTCTGCCCAACCTTCTTGCCCTACAGCTCCTTTTTTTTATTCCTTTTGTTTTCTCTTTCTCTTCCACTGCTCCCATTTTACTTTCTCCCCACTTCACCCTCGGGTTAGTATTTTCTCTCTCTTGTGTTTGTCATCTGCGACTCCTTCTTTACTTTACTCTGTTTCTACCGGTCTGTCCCCCTCGTCGCTCCATATTTTTCCAACACACACACACTCTATATGACACCCGTCAAATAGAGCCCGTAAATGTGTGTGTGCCTAAAACCCAACATCAGTAGAGGCAACGGCCCTCGCTACTCACTTATATAAATTAAAAACATTAATCAGATTAAGGCTGGCGTGTCAGGTGTGGCGTCGGGCCAGCAACTCCATTTCTTCCCCCCAGCAGCAAGGAGAGACCCAAGGAAAGGGCAGGAGGAGGATAAGAGGAGGAGTGAGACTCCTCCATCGCATCCGGGCGTTTGGACGCAGATCCAGAGTGCTGAAAAGTAGCAGAGAAATAAGACACTGAGTAGTAGGCATGAAAAGAGAATAATATATTACTATATAATATAAAATAATAATGAAATATGTAAGAAATTTTTTTTGATTTCAATTCCCTAAAATGTATACTATTAATATTATTTTAATATAATTATAATCATTAGAATGTTAAGTTGTAAAACTATGAACAAGCTATTATAATATTAATATTGGTGTACATTTATAGGGAACTGAAATCAAATTTTAAATCTGGACCTTTTTGGTGTGCGGTGGATTGGTTGTTTCTCCAAAAATGTAACTTGGCTGTAATGTTTTAATTTAATTTTATTGTTTAAACTGTATTCATCCACAATTACAACGACACAGTATTAATGTTCAAACGTTTGGATTCTTAAATAATGCTATGCACCTACAAAAAGGGCATGGAAAGACGACGAGGAGGTGCGAGTAAAGAGATAAGTCACCACAAACATACAAATAGTTCCTCTTTTCTTTCTTTCACTTACTTTTGGAATTGTATTTATCTGGCAAGGACCGGTACACGTTGTGGACAATATTACCAATCCTTCTGATCTCGAATCAAAATCCAATTATTGTTTTTCAATACAACCCATCTTTGAACACAATGAGGAAACAGGTTTTGTACCTCATGTTTTTCTATCATCCCATCTCAACTCTCCTAGGTCATGTGGTTTGAACCCTGAGCAAATTATTTTTGTAGACGAACATTTTTGAATGATTTTTCCTAATCTTATGTTTCATATATTTCAAACCTGTATATTTATTAAGAGACACTAATACTACTTTTTTGAGGTATGAAAGCATATTTCACAAAGTTTCAAAACCATATTCATTAATTGAATATGTAGTTTATGTAAAAATGAGAGTTGTGTGCATTTCACTGTCCTTTTCTAAATCCTCCATGTATAGTACGCTTTATGATCTCTTCTGCGTGCAGTGTGCAGATCAGTGAGATGGCGATTGGGTTGGGAAATCGTGAGTGAGTCCCAGAGAGAGCAACACTGTTATGATTATTGATGTCAGTGATATACATTCCTCTGCACTGCCTCCAGTGTTAAGAGCAAGCTGGCCTGTTTCAACCTCTCCAGATCCAACTCTGCGGTAGTTCCTGCAGTCCACAGAAGCTACAGTGTAAGAAAATACGTGTGATGAGTCCATTGACTGATTCTCGTCTGCTCAACCTCGAGAGCTAAAGCCGTAGAGGCTGCAGCGCTCCTCAGGCCTTTGAGGCTGGAAGCAGCAAACATATTGATACTTGTTTCCGTGCACCAGAATTATTTTCTTTTTACTGTAGCATGGCCCGACAGTCCTGGTCCTGGTTCTCCCAGACTTTTCTTCCCTCCTGCCAGCAATACGGCCTGGGCCTCCAGCAGCGTGGTGTCGATGTTAGCTTCCAGGAAGTGCAAGAGCTCCCCCCCCCCCTCCTTCGAAGACGGGTCTGGGTCCGTCAGCTTCGGGAGGCCCCGGTGGCGTCTGAGCCGAAAGGAGTTTCTGATGAACCCGCATGATTTTGTCCGATTCCTGCCAGAATCTGATAAATCTGACAAGCATAAAGAATAAATGTCTGAAAATCTTCTCACTGATGGCCTGGTTGACTGATGACAGTCAGTCTGAAACAGTTTCACAACCAGGTAAAAGTACCTCTTCGAGACTTTAATTTAGAAATGTGTCTTGAAATCATTTAAAACAGAGCGAGCAAATCCCACAAGGTTACAAACAGGGTTGTCATCTTTTTAAACTAAATTCAACTTTGTTAGATTACCCAGAGAAGCAGACGGAACGCTCGTCTTGAACCTGGAAGCAACGCAGCGCAAGTTTTGAATGAATCAGAGAAGAGAAGTCTTTATGATGTTGGTTACCCGGCGTATTCTGACTCTGATCCCCTCCATCTCACTACATCTGCTTTTGTCCCTCTTTCCATTAAATCTCTGCCGATCCATTTTAATGTATCCCCCCCCCCCCCAGTCAAAACTCTTATTTCCTCAATCTGAACAAAAAAAAAGAGGCTGAATGGTGTTCCCACATGAATGCCTCTGTCTGCTCTCCTGCGTGCGTCTGGATGTCAATATTTCCTTTCATTCTCTCTTTTTTCTTTTGCTCCTCTCCCTTTGCATTACTCGTTTCTATTTCACAAATATTGTAATGTCTTCTTAATACGAAGAGGTGTGTGGGTGAAGGGGGGAGGGGCTGCAGTGTGAGGACATTAAGACACACGTACAGTTATTTTTATCAGCAGTTAAAGAGAGATAACAAAAAGCAGTGATGGGTTGGTAATGGACCACATGTGCGGACGGAGAGAGTCCTTACAGAATTCAAACTGTCTCAATAAATCACCATTAATGCAGTTTGTTTTTCCTGCAACAACTCAAGCGTCACTTCATCGGCGCAATGGACACTTCTTGGTCCGCTCGAGTCCGTTATGCATGTGTTTTGCTGATGAGGAGCTCAGAAAGAAGGGATATAGGGAAGGTAGAGCCGTGGCGGAGAGGAAAAGAGAGTGCAGGTGGAAATATCTGTGATGGATGCGGCGGTTCGGCATAGTGCAATTCTAATCGGTGACACGAACCGCCAACAAAAGACTGTTAGGGACTGACACCTTGAAAAAGAGACCGATTTATGGGAAAGAAAGTTTTTACCAGGATTTTAAACTCTCTAACCTGCATTCACTTCGTTGGTTTTTTGAAAAAAATTGTTATCACTTTTTAGGGGGGCGTTTGTCAGGGACGATGACAATGAACACACATCTGTTTTCCAGGCTGCTTAAAAAGGTTGCCCCGTGGCAACAATACAAAAAGATTTCAGGTCTTCACACGTTCAAATAATGGATTTAAACCCTGGCACACAAACACCCTCAAGACATTTGAAACTGCGAGCTTAACATTAGATTAAAAAAGGTTGCAACTGCGTAGAGCGACAGAGCTGGGTATGAACGAGTGGTGGGCAGAGCGGAAACCTGCCACAAACACTTTAACGCTCACTGGAAATTTACTAATGTGGTGATTTCAAGTCAACAGCAAATGTCCTGAAAAATGAACCTGAAAAATGTGCTCTTGCTACAGTGTCATCGCGGCCTCCCCGACTTTAAGTCAAGTTGAAACACAACATTCCCCCGTCTCTCTCTCCAGTTACAACGGGAGTATAGCTGTCCTCCCTCTTTCTTTTCTCTTCTCTTCGCCGTCTGTGTAGATGGTTGATATTGCCAGTGTGAGAGTAGTGTTGCCCTCCCACCGCAGTCCATCCATCACAGCCAGCAGGCTGGCACTAAGCAGCTCCTCGTTTGACATTTACCTCCCTTCGACTTCCCATTTTTCGCTTCGAGTTGCTTGATCTTTATCCTCCTCTTCTTTTTTTTTCCCACTTGAGTCATGCTTTGAGTTCTTAATGTGTTTGCAACCCCCTGTTCCATAAGAATGTGAAGTTATGTTTATGCGGATGCACAGTAGATGTCTCCACGCATATTTTGTATAAATAATGTCATTTTAACAAGATACATGAGTGAAGTCCGGGATAGACCGATGAAGGAATGGACACCAGGAGAGTAATGGGGCACAAAGTTTTTTTTAGAGACTTGCTACCTGCATTAATTGGACAATATATAACGATGTGCCCTGGCTGATTTATCCAAGTTCAAGTTTTAAGGCTTTGCAGCAATTAATTCAGCCATTCAAACTCAGTGTGATGTATTGATGACTTTACAGTGACAGTGATGAAACTGCAGTTTTAAAATCTGACCCAAGCCTATTAAGCAGCTTCCATTAAGCCACTAAATGTCAGTTTTGCATTGTCAAGTGACAGAGTAAGGCAGCCATGAATCTATATACACGGTGACATCACTTTCTTTAAGAAGTACAGCTAAAGAGGCTATTGGCTACTGTCAAACAGCATTTACAGCCATGCACAGGACATTGGAGATGCCTCCAGGTGAAGCCTCTCAACCCACATGAGTATTATGTTACATATCCATTGAAATGTTTGACCAGACGGCAGCAGAGGTCTGTTTGGATCTGTTGTAAAATGAAACCAAACAAATGGATGAAGTGATTTCTCCACTAGTTGTGTTATTAAAAAAAAAAAAAATACTTGAAATTGAGGAAATAACACATGAAGGATCTACCCATGTGTGTATATGTCCAGTTTTGAAATGCAGAAGGGTGTGATGGAGGGCGTGGCTACCTTGTGGTTGGCAGGTCACTGTCACCGGTCCAGTTGGGGAGTTTTATTGGTCACGGTTTTGGTCTTACAACTTCAACCCTTTTACAGTGTGTTTCAGTTCATGAAAGATAATTGTAACATTTTGGCCTCCTAAAATAAGTTGTATTCAGCATTGGATTGTACTAATCTCCACCATTTGGAGTCACTTCTGGTTCCAAAAAAGCAAGATGGCGACAGCCAAAAACCAAGACTGTTAAAATATTGAGCTTGAGGGGTTCAAAACCGTAGTCCACAAGGCAATGGGTGATGTCACGTTGACCACTTCTACTTTGTGTATACGCTACAAAGTCTACGGTCAAGCAGTGACAGGACAATCCATTATAGTGTCAGACATTTTAACACTGGCAGTTACAAATGTTCATTGCAGTGGAAATTGACTTCTACATGGGAAAAGTATAAGAAACAACCAAGACACAATTCATTTCAATGGTTTTCATAAAATATGAATGCTTTTCTCCTCTCCTATCTATCATCAGTCCATTTGTATCATTGCAAAGACGCTGACAGGTTCAAACAAGATATAATCCATCTTCTGATATACTGCCTTTGTAGCTTGTCTCTATGAATCACACACATCAATGCCTGGACTCGTCCGTCCAGCCTGCCCCATTTATATCCATCGCATGCATGCAGACCATACTGCCGATGTCTCATAAGCCCGCTGGGTCCTCGCGTACCGTTTCAAATCAATAGATATGGGTCAAATATAACATGTTCAATGAAAAAGCGTTCGGATCTTTTAAAACCCAACCGAGCATTAACTGAATAGGCGTGGGCTCTATAGATTTAGGGAAGACAAGTCCTCGGGAAACGCTCATCTGGACCGGCGCCCCGAGGCCGACTAGCTCTTCTGTAATTAGGCCCCGCGGAGAATCTGGGTTACGGTGTGTTTGATTAAATCTCATGTTTCCCATTATCAGATTAATCTCTGATGCTCCACATCTTCTTGTGGGTGTGCTCCAATATCTCAAATGCAAGGGCTCTGTTATAACACTCCCAGCTGGGGGGCTCCCCCACGCCGGGCCCTGAGCCAGCTCTCTACTCTAAAAGCTGCAGGCGAGTAACATATAGGACAGATGGCGCCGCATCTTCATTACCCTTCCGGGCACGGGGCCCTCGCACCGGTTCGGGTGGGTAGACGAGCCACCCGGTTCACGCCGTAGCTCACCTCAGAGATCAGCTCATTCACTCAAAGTGGGGGATGAATTATTTCTACGACCCATCTCGCATGGGTCCGTGTTGGTGCAGGTCACTCACCGTAACAAGGTTCAAAACTTATTTTCCTGGGGGAGGATAATTGACCCTAACCTCATGCAAATCAAGCTCCCGATGTATTTCACATACAGTGATATCAATGGGGAAGATGGTTAATGTGTATGATTGTGACTAAGCTTAGGCTAGTAATGATCCACGCAGGATATTTTTTTCCCTCATAATTCATACAAGAGAAAAAGGTTCAAATATATACAATTGGGATTATGTTGAGCCTTAAAAGAAAGAAAAACACTTTAATAATGCAATTTTTTCAGAGAGGAAGTGAGCTCATTCCCGTTGGCAGTGAAAGCAGACGTCTTTGGTTCCTGCTGCAGACAGATGAGGGTAGTCTGTGTACGCCTGTCTGACCTCCACAGTGTGGATGTGGAAGTTCTCTGTGGAGTAGCTAATTAAACCCAGCAGGATTAACTGACGAGCTGTGATTCAAATCATCAAACCTTTTTTTTTTTTTTTTTGCACTGGAATCATAAGAAATGCATGTTTTAATAAATTAAAAAAAACACAATCAAATGGAATCACTTTGGAAATGCGTTAGGCCAGGACACGGAGTACCAAGCTAGGTAGCTGGCAAACCACTCAAAGTGTTATCAACACATTCTGATTTGGGACAAATTGACATTTGGTAAGATATAAGACAATAAAAAGAGATGTCATGATGCTTGTGATGAGTGTTTTGACTTTTTTCTTTCTTTTAAAGTCTCATTTCTCAGATAGACGCAACATTTTTGTTGACAAGTTCAAACATGTTGTAGATTATCACCCTTCCATGGAATTTGATATTTTCTAACTATAACAGGTGCTACAATGGGCCCGATCCATTACGTCTATGGCCAAGGAGAGTTAAGATACTCAGAACCTTCCTCTGTGTCACCAATAACATCTTTCTCCATTGTCCACTTTGTACCTCGTGACATCACGAATCTGAGTTTTAGAAGAGAGGTGATATTATTTTTTAAATTGAGACACCACTAATATGCGTTTAAATCTACTTAACTTGGTCGGGGTAGTATTTGAAACTTCAATAAAGTGCACTTCAAGTTGAAACAAATTCAGAATAAAGTGTAAAATACTGATAATTAAAAAAAAATGATTACTTTATTTAGGTGCATGTTAATGGTGTCTAAAAATAGTGCAGTCCAGGATACTTCATTTCATTTTTAGTATTTCTACTCTTAAAGATTCATAATTAGTATTCAAAGTACATTTTCAGTGCATCAAAATACAAGCACACTTTTGGTACGTTAATCACAAGTATACGAAGTATCCTTAAATTATATCTACTTCATTGCACTAAATCCTGGGTGAAGACTAATGTGTGGAGAGCTAGTGTGTCTGAATCAAAGGTAGCAGGATGGGTTGTTGGCTGCAATTAGTTAAGGATACAATAAATTATAATAAAAAAGATGTATTGCTCTTAGCATCTTTCACTGTAGGTGAGAACCCAGAATTACAACTCTCCAGCACGTGTTTAAATTATTCATCGAGGAGACGGAGCAGCAGGCCCCGGCTTCCCTCTCTTAAGTTGATTCTCTCGTATCTATTGTTAAATGTTTAAATCACCCCCCACCCCCCAAAGGGCCCATGCATAATTGACGGAGGCGCTTTGCAGCAGACTCCTGTTGTTCCACGCAGGTCGGTGCGGTAATGCAACAAATTGCTTGAAACGCAGTTGGGACCGTGTCACGGTGTCCGGTCTCGCTGGAGCTTTTTAGGCAACGGCACTCGATGACTAGCAAAAGTGTGAGCTGCATATTGTTCGTTTGGCCTTTTGGGTCTAAACTGTAGCTGTGAAAAAAGAAGCATCAGTGAAACTATCTTTGCTTTTGAACCACGCTCCCATTATTTATTGAAAAGATTGAGTCACTGAGTCATTAAATCCGCACAGCAGATTGTTGCTGTGGAGTTTGTGAGTCAGTTTGGTCACTTTGATGCTTCACTTTGCTTAAAATAGCATATTGTTGCACTGACTGCGGGGCTGCTCTGCGAAGTGGGCCCACCTTCCTCCCACGAGTCATGACAGATTTGAAGATAAGATATAAGAAGTGTTAAGTCGTAAGCAAAAAAAAAAAATAATAAACACCTGTGGGATGGATTCATGATTGAAGAATTGTTAAGTTTCATTCTTCACCAGATTGTGTACTCTGCGTGCCACGGAGTCAGCGTGAAGCCGCGTGGGTAACTTATTATAGTCAGTCGTCTGGGTACCAGGCCCAGAATGCAATGCAAACTTAAACAGTGGGTGCAGCAATATTGTCACAACATCCTGCTTTATTTGTGACGGATGAATCATAGGAAGCGCTGGCAGACATTCACAGCTTTTACATTACTTTTCTTTTTGGGTTGAACTCTTCGTCAGTGAAACTTTTAAAACTATTTTGTACAAACGTTTAAATGTACACAGGAGTGCTTCTGCTAGTTATCCTCTTTAAAGTATTGTGAAAGCCAATTTGTTCAATATAGGCTTCGAGTCCAAATACATGGACCGATAAGGATAAGATGACAGTCACTTTACATCCAGTGGAATTTAATGTTTTTTCCTCCCTCGTAAAAAAGCTTCTGAATTCTGCAAATCTGTCGCTGCTGTGCGTTTTACGTAAATAAAAGGGACTCTCAAATGAAGGCAGCTGCATTGTGGAGGACTGGGTGTAGCTGTCTGTCTGTTTTGCACATAAGGACAAACTAACGAGAGTCGTAAAAGTCTGATTAGGTGCTGATGAGCTCTGTAAAACCTCAGCTGTGTTCAGCATCAGCACAGGAGCAGATCTGAAGAGTGTTTATGGAATCAGAACACGGCTTGTGACAGAACTTGGATTTTGGCAATAATAGGCCGACTATTTATGTTTTGTAGTCATATAAAGGGTCTTATTTTATACAAAATGTGCCCCAACTGCACACTGTGCTTTGTAAGGAGAGCTGCAGTATGTGATGAGAGGCTCTGTAATGTGTGACGTCGCTATAACGTGGGAATCCTTTGTGTGTGATCAGCTGCTGATAAACAAACTGTGAAAGATGAAATGGTACTTTGAAGCTCCAGCTTTAAATGCATGACAGCATTTTAATTATCTCAAATTAGATATTTATAATTTAGAGTGTTTGAGATATTATTTTTCAGAAAGTTATCCTCGACTTTAGGAGAAAGCCTTCAATCTCTCAAATCTATACAACACAAGCGTGTCACCTCGAGGTTATCGGCCGACTGTTCATTCGCCAAACTTTCATTGTTATGTCGGTCGACCTCAAGTGTGTGGGTGTGTGTGTGTGTGTGTGTGCTCCTCGCCTTTTTAACGAGCTGGTGTTCAGCAGCTCGTTTAAAAGGCGAGGAGCACACACACACACAGACAAAAGGGATACAGACAGGGGAAACACTTGACAATCGTAATGTTCATAAAACCAAGTCAGTCACAGCCCCCCAAAAAAAGACCTAAAGGCCTTTGAGGTCACATTCCTCCCGGAGGCAGCGGTGAGACGACACCCAACAACTCCTGACCGTTTCAACGTGCAGCCATGTGAATATTTTATCATGGGAGTCAAACCCCCCCCTTTCCTAAATCGGGAAGATGTGTAACCTGCTAAGAGAAACAGGTTTTTATTCCTCTTTAACAAGAGTTCCTTTCAGTATATCTAATCTGGCTCTGTAAGACCTTCCTTTTTTCTTTCACCCTTTCCCCTCTCATGGGGCTTGTAAAGCTTTGAGTCCAATTTCATACACTCCGTTTCCTCCTTTTGTTATGACCCCCTCTCTCTCTTTCTCGCTCACCGGCTTCCCCTCTAACTCCTTATCTCTCTCCTGGCGCTCCCCCAGCGCTGGTCGGCGACAAATCACCTGCTCTGCTCCGGGAAAAAAAGGTTCGCCGCATGATGCGTGGAAAAATACTGGAAAACAAGAACCCTAGAGGATGAAAAGGACTCAGTCTTGTGATGGTGCATCAGTGCGCTGAGAGGACGCGTGTTTTAAATAGGAATAGCTCATGTTTGACATTCACAATCGGTCGGGGAATTTTGACTTTGAAGGGTTTTTAACAGAGATTGAAAAACTATTTATTTGGGCGTAATTGTCAGTGTTGAGTCTTAGAAAAAACAGAAAACATGACAGCAATAGTTCACTGATCAGATAATGTATTAGTCTGTAGACATTAGGGTTGCAAAGGGGTTGAAAGTTTCCGGAAAGTTTCCACGGGAACTTTGGCTCAGGAATTTTGGGATATAAAAAAAAGTTTTTTTGCAAAAGCATATAACAGGGAACTTAAATGTAGTTGAGAACAAGACTATGCACGCCGAGCTCAGCTGGACCCTGAATGCAGCTGGTTGAGAACATTATCTGCCAGAAACATAAACGTAAACATAAAACGTTCTGTTGTTTTTGAACGTCTTTGTCATCAGTGTTGGTGTGAACGTTTCAGCCCTATGTCTGGCAAGTGTGAGAGCGCCGAGTTGAGTAGAGGCCAAGAGCGGTATTGCAGACAGATAGAGATTTAAATTATAGCTCGCAACATATTGAAAAAAATAACTGAACTAGTTCATTTTTTGGAGCTGTGAACTTAGTTCAACATTTTGAATTCTGAACTATGAACTGAACTAGTTCATTTAAAAATGTGTGAACTATGAACTGAACTAGTTCATGTAGAAAGTGAACTTTCCCAACACTGTTTGTCATTACCTAGCATATTGATTACTTGGTAAACTGAAGCCATGTTCATTTTAATACTAAGTTCATTTGTATACACTAGACTAACTTTTTACAGCAGTGAGGAGGACGTTGATGAGGTCCAGGAAGAAAGCATTTAGACCTGAAAGGATTCAGGGAAATGGGTGGTGATCATAGGGAATACACCTTTTTTATTCAACGTTCATGTTTTTGTTGTTCAATGAAAGAATAAAGTTCTACTCACAAAATGTAAAAAAAGTCCAAAATGTCATTTTTAAAAGTTGTATTATAAATGTTTGCATGCATGCATGCTTATGACAAGGTAAATACAGTTAAATTACCCCAACATTTTCAGTTTATTCCTGTTAATTCCCGTATATTCCCGTTAATTCCCGTGGAAAGTTTACAACTTTGAATATTCCCGGAATTTTGCAACCCTGGTAGACATTATAATCTGGTGCACCTCATACATTAAAGCAACAACAAGAAACTTTTATTTTGTGTTACCTTTGGCGGTCCCTGTGGACACAAGTGGTAGTGCTCCAGAGTCCCTTTTAGAAAACCCCCTGTTTTACTGCAGCAGGGGTCTGACAGTCCTGGTTCTGGTCATCCCGTGCCTCACTTCCCATCCAGCGGGCCGGCTCCTCCAGCTGCATGCCGTTGGTGTCCGGATCAGGGTCAACCTCTCAGTTGGCTGGATGCTGCCAGAGTCTGAGCCGAAGGAGTTTCTAGTGAACCTGCATGATTTCATCTGATTTCGCACAAAATCCGACCCGGGGTCACCAATGAAAAAGCATTAAGAATAACTACATAAAGAAATATACAATAACGATATATGGAAGTAGCCACATTTCTTGTTGATGGTCTCGTTTACACCTTAATGATATCAGCCACGCGGTTTACTGTTTCACAGCTGTGCTGCTGCTTGTAAACCAAACGCCTCCTAATGCTGCTCCTTCACATTAAAAGCCTTCAACTGGTAAAATGTTATTCATTGTGAAGCTTGAAACACAATATAGTTGTCAGCGCAGTTAGCGCTGGGAGCAATCATCCATCAAGAATGCGTCTTCAAGACGGCAATCTTGTTGTCAGTGAACACATTTAAATTTGTTGCGGTGGATTACTGGAACAAGAGGGAGCAGCCACGCCGAGCTGTTCGATGAAGAGCTGCAGGTGACAAGCCGCTCACCTTCAACTCCCCAGCAAGGTAACCGCGATCCTGCTGCTGAGTTGCAACACTACTCAGACTGTGTACAACATGGAATGGGATCACAGTCCCAATTATGTTTGACTGACTTCTTTATTTCAACAACACAAATCGGTTCAGTTGAGCTGTAAACAGATACGCCAGCTGCTCTTCTGTTGGGTTTTAGTAGTGGCTCAAAGAGTGTTTGATGCCGTGTTAAAATACACTGTTGCCACAGTAACCACAGGTGTTGGCAAATCAGCCGGGAATGAAATGTAAAGGATTACAACTTTAGACTTGCGACAAGGAACATTTAGTTGGTTATGAAACAGTGTGACTGATAGAAGAAAGATGGCTTGGCTTTCTCTATATGGTTATTCTCTGGTCATTGGGTCCTACAGCTCTGACTCCTTAGGGGCCTCCACCAGAGACCAGCCAGACCCAGATCCGGCTTTGATGGCGCCTTCAACTCCACCTCCAGGAGCAAAGTTTCGCCTCGCTGCTCCACCGGTCCCCACTGGGAGCCTTCATTGCTGAAGGAGGACGCATAATAATAAGTGTTTTTCACCAAAATGCATCATGTTGGGCCTAAAATGGTCGGTCTCTCGTTCCGGATCTGGCAGGTGTGGAAGTGGCAGCTGAAGATCAGCAGCCCTCAGGTTTACACCGCTTAACTCCAGCTTCCTCAGCCTGTCGTTGGAAAGAAAAGGTAGTTGCAAAGATGTTTGGCAACCTCTGGCTCCATGACATGCACGGTAAAGGGCTGGCTCGTGGCACGCCGACCAAGGCTTGATTTCTGGATTGTTTCTTGGATCATTTGCCAGCTAATTTTATATTGGAGGAGTTTGGGGGGTTGTAACTGTGCTTTGATCCGTGCTTCATTCCTTGGCTTGCTAATTAACTGGATGCTCCCAGGAACAGACGGAGGTGAAAGGGGTTGACAACAGAACTGGCTTGTGGACCAATGTACTTGCCAACAACCCTGGGATCTACCCGGCTTCCAAATATTCCACCTCTCTGTATTCGGTGATGGAAGTTTGCCAGGCTTTGACTGTCCATGGGAAAAAGGACAGCGACAAAAAACTAAAGTCAAAGTGAAAGGTGTTTACGTTTCCTCACTGAACTCAAAGTTCTGGTCATCAAATTTAATTTCTCTGCCGCCTTAGAAGACATTTGGTTTACGTTCAATTTCACAAATGGGATGGCTTGTGTGTCACGGCTCGTTGGCGACATTGCCCTCGCTCTGATTGGATAGCTGAACACGTTAGCGGGCCAGTGAAAATGATGTGGAGGCAATCTGCCTGTCACTCTTATGTCACATGATGAAAAAGAAATCGAGCATGAACTAGAGGGTCACTTAAGGACATCACAGGTTGCATTTATTCCATCTAAACAGTGGTTAGCAGCACTAAAGTTAGAACTACACACCTGCCCCAACAGTCTGCTAGAGATTTTGTGGTACAAAAATATTAGAACATCTTTTAAATGTTGTTTGACTGTAAATATCGTGATTATTTGATTTATTTAAATTAATATGATGTACATTTTTAATCGGACCCAAAGGTATTTGAACTACTTCACTTGAGCAGCAGCTTGCGATCAACCATAAAAGAGCATGTGTATATATATATATATATATATGTGTGTGAAAATATATCTAAGTATACATATATATTTCTGTATGTATATATATGTGTATATATATACATATATGTATATACATATATATATGTATATACATATATGTGTATATATATATATATACATACATATATGTATAACTTTTTCTATGTATGCTATTTAACTATACATCCGACATATTCCCACTAGCAACTACTCAAACACGGCCGCTTGTTTAGTGGCCTTACGCCTCAGACTGTGACACTCTTTGTACTTCTCTAGTGTCCACTTTGAACTCAGTCCCTTCTTCTACTTCCTTAATGAGAAAGTTAAAGTTTCCGCTCATGCAAAATGAACTTGCAACATAGATTACTTCGTTCTTAGGGTTTAAACAAACATGGTGTTTTAATGACTTGGTTAGATTTAGACAAAAAAGGACTTAAGAATGTATGTATCACGTAACAAGACAAAGGGGAAATAACTTGAGGTTGACTTGAGATGTCCAACTTTTGGTGTGGTTTTATTTGATTGATAAATAGCCAATCAAAAATTACATTTATTTGTATATATATATATATATATATATATATATATATATATATATATATATATATATATATCAATCATATATACTGTATGTTTGGTAAAAACCTCCTACATGTCGACTTTTCTTCGAGCGTCTGGTGAGCATCCAGTAAATGAGCTAACTGTAATAGTTGTGACCTTTCCGGATGCACTAACAAGGTGGCCAGGCAGCAACAAGTTGTCAGCAATGCAGCGCTGAAGCTAGTCACCGGCAATAACCTTAGTAATAGAGTAAAACAACAGGGAATATGGAAAAAATAATGACTGCCGGATCACACGGAGGTCTGTAGCTGTTCAGTGAGACTCTTCAAACACATGAGTGGAGGTTCAAACCTCCGTGTCAGCACACACCGGCTCTGCTGAAGTGCCCTTGAGCAAGTTATGGAGCCAAAACATACTCCAATGGGGCTTTTCTGACCTCTGTTTTCCTTCTGAAGGGCAGTAGGGAAAATGCATCATTGTGAATCTTTTCCTTCGCGCCCATCACGTGTAGGTCTATGTAAATTAACTTTGGCATTGAGCAGCTTTGGCGAGGGAGAGAAAGAGCGAGTGTAACAGAGATGGAGCGAGGCGTGTGAGCTAACCAGCCAACATTAGCATTGACCTTTCCCCAATGGCTTGGCAGAGCCAGCCGGGGCTAACGCGGGGACTGGTGGTGCTCTACTAAATGTAAGCATGTCACAACCTATCTCATCAAATCCTCAATTCAACCTTTTCCGTGTCCCAATGGGCTCCGGATGTAATAGGCAAAATCTTTATAGTGCAAAAAGGCCAGCAGACCAACAAGGTTTTCCGTGTGAATGAATATGAGTGTGTGTGTGTGTGTATGTATGTATGTATGTGTGTGTTTCACTGCTGGAATTCATATTCTGGAATTGGATATGAAATAATCCAACCAAAAGGTGCGTTGCATTTGGAAAACCCCCAAAAAGAAACACATTTCACGACCTGCCCGCAGCTTACTTTTCTGTAAGACTGTTTTATTCAAGCACCGAAGCTTATAACCTGAAAGTGGAAAAAAAGGAAAGAAAAACACCCTGAAGCGTAATTCATGTGAGCCAAAAGAACACAGCGCATCGGCCTTCATGCTAAACTCTTCCAAAACAACGAGGACAGAGGAGAAAAAGGATTAGCCTTGTGCTCCTGTCGCCCACAATCGCATGTTATCCAGTGTGCCTCAGTACATTCATTCCATGTGAGCATGAAATACTCTCCAAAACAACAACAAACCGAGCACAGAGACTCCAGTTGATGCCGCTTGTCAAAGCAGCACCACTGGCTATATACATGTCAGGGGCGACTTAGTTTCTTTAAAGCAATTTTTTTTCTTTTTTTTTCTTCTTACCTTTTTTCAGCCAAAAGAAGAATCTGTAAACAAAACTTTGTCATATAAAAACTTATACAGTTGGTATGTTAGCAAACAATTGGGCTAATCACACACATAAAAGCATAAGAATGTATTTGTAAATGTGACTGTTTTGGCCTCCACCTATCTTTATGCTGCGTTCACACCAAAAGCGCTGCGAATTTTCGCCAGCATCTCTCGGTTGGACATCAATTACAGGCGTTCAATCTCAGCTGCGGAGCGCCTGTCTATCTGTCTCCGGTGAGTGGCAGTTTCATTAAATATATTTATGCTTCGTCTCCAACAATACTCAAAATCCAAGTCGGCGTTTAAAGCCAAGATCACGGACTTCCTTGGCACTTTTTAACCCTGTTATTTATTTATTTATTTTCCTTCAAGAGGTTTCGCCTCTTGTCAGGCCATAGTTGAAAATAAGAATTTGTTCTTAATCTGTTTCGCCTGGCTAAATAAAGGTTAAATAAAAATAAAATAATGTAATCCATGAGGGAGGCCATCAGGGTGAGAGAGGCCATCAGGGTGAGAGAGGCCATCAGGGTGAGGGAGGCCATCAGGGTGAGGGGAGGCCATCAGGGTGAGAGAGGCCATCAGGGTGAGGGAGGCCATCAGGGTGAGAGAGGCCATCAGGGTGAGGGAGGCCATCAGGGTGAGGGAGGCCATCAGGGTGAGGGAGGCCATCAGGGTGAGGGGAGGCCATCAGGGTGAGAGAGGCCATCAGGGTGAGGGGAGGCCATCAGGGTGAGAGAGGCCATCAGGGTGAGGGGAGGCCATCAGGGTGAGGGAGGCCATCAGGGTGAGGGAGGCCTTCACATCCTTCTTCTCTGCTGAAGGAACTGTCCCATGTCAAGACACTGTGTAATGCCCAAGCACATCCAAAACGGCTCTTTAAGAGCCAACCACACATTACTAGTGATCAACATTTCCTTTGTTTGTTAAGAGTTTTCTTGTCAAACTAAAATAAAGAACATGGAATAAATAACCATAAATAAAGTGCATTTATTACAATATTTGCAAGTTCTTTTAAAAGTGTAACATCAATTTCATTCTCTGGTTTGTTCCCTGGAAAGATTGTCCCTCAGACATTTATTAAAGTTTTTCCAAATGCAGCACCACAGTGCTGGCTTCATAAATGATTTAATGTTTTTTGTTTTTTGATGTTTTTATGTTTGAAATTTAACGTAATCCTTTTGCTGGGGTGGCAGTCTTTCCCGGGAAGGAACCGGGCTTTTGAGGAATAGTTCATCTTCTGATGGTGGTGGAGCAGAGCATTGAGCAGCTGCTCTTCGATGTCCCTCTCACTGGCCATGGACCTCTTTGGGGCCTTCCTGTATGAAATTGAAACACCATATTTTGTGTAACTATTGCATTCCATCACTTTCAGCTTGTAAAGGTAATATTTGTCATAGTGAAATACATATCATAAATGCATAAATTATAATCATACCAAAAAAATGCAATCCAACTTTGCACATACCTGGTGGTTTGGGGGGAGCAGCAGCGGGAGCCTCAATGTTCTCAGATGACTGATCTGGTTCATCTTTAAATATTAACAATAAAACAATTTCATAACCCAAAAGTGCATTACATAGTCATTTTTCTGTAAATACGATCAAATGTGTTGTCATTTAAAGTTGCATATAGTTGAAACTATGATGGTTTTTTTACATCCATGTTAAAACTCTGGAGGATTAAACTATAACATAAACACTGGATTAAACCTAGCTTTTACTAGCAACAGAAACAACAATAGCAGAAACTTTGGTCTAGTGTTACTTTTTCAGCCATATTAATCCTTTTCTGTATAATAACCGGACAGATTTTCTGTCTTCACTTCACTTGTCAACTGACCTTCCCTGTCAACCTGTGATGGCCCTGCCGCTGCCTCTGAACCTTCATCCTGGACTGGTCCTGTATACTCTGCGGTCCCGTCTTCCTCGACCCTTCGCCCCATGTTACCGCTAGTCTCCCTCGGGGTAATAAAGGTGTCGAGGAGTACTTCCACTTTTTTTTTTGACTTCTTTTCTCCGTGGCCTTTCTCTTTTCTTTGAGGTCTGTGTCCCTCAGTCCCTTCCATTTTTTTCGGCATAACTCCACTGACATGAAACACATATACCAGCGATTGGTTCATAGTAAAGTACAAAAAATAGCTCGAATCAAAACACATATACATGCAACACCAGGTAGTCCCACGTCCTCACTTACTGCTCTCCAAGCAACATCTTTCTTCGTACGAAGAACAGAAACATGTTGCAGAGCTCCAGTCCAGTTTTATTTGCAAGACGTTCCAGTTGACGGCGCAGCACTTTGAGGTGGTGAAGTTGGTCCGTGTACCAGGGTACAATTTAGAGTCAAATAAACCATAAATCAGTGTATGCTTTTGGGTGGCCTACTTTGTGATTGAAAGGTTGCAACCGTGACCAGAGCCCTATACGGTGTCTCTTCGTCCCTCCTCTGCAGTCCAAATACGGTCACTTACGCTCACTGCTTCAAAAAAACAAGATGACGACGGCTATAATCCATAATGTCAAAGGCCAAAATTCAAAACTCAAGGCATCACCGTGACAACGTCCACTCCTTATATACAGTCTATGCATCCACCCCAACCTCCACCTATGCCCTTTGTCGCTTTTTATGCTACATCACCTGACTTCCTTCTCACTATAGCCACGAGACGCCTGACAGCAACAAAATAAGCTGCTTATTAAAAAAAAAGTTTAGTTTTCTTCTCAAACTGACATAATGATAACTTACCAGTGGTGCCTGAGTCGGACAGACACAAAGAAAAGCTGTCCGACCAAATTGTCCATTCAAATGATCAATATTTTCTCTTATTAGACAGTTTGACGCGTGTGTGCGTGTCGCTGCTTTGTGAAATCGACAGCACATAACAACATTCATGTCATGAATAGGCATTAAATCCGCAGGCTGGAACTCCTCACAGAAATCCAGTCGTGCATTGTGCATTTATAATTGCATGAGGGTACACACAAAAGGCAAATGTCTGGTCACTTTGTTGTCAATGGCGGCGATGGTGGGAAATCAAAGGGTATGAGAACCTTTTCAGTAGGTTGTGTGAAAATGACATCAGACTGAGAGGACAGAGGAGTGGACGGCAATGAAGACATTTACCAGACAAGACAATACACAGGCTTTTTAGTCGCAATCTCTTTCATTTTGACATTTTTGTGGCAACAAATTGCATTCATTCCCCGACTTAAAGTGGGCCATTTCAGGCTTCAAATAGCATTATGTGGTGATTGTGTGACGCTAATATCCTGCACTGACACGGACAGCTAGCAGTGCTTTTGACACACCATGACAGAGCCTATCTGTTCAATAGAGAGGTGATGTGCTGAACATATTATCCTTGCCTCAATAAAACAAATATTTGGAGACAAATAATGCATTGCGGACTATAGGAAAAAGTTTAGGAAAGGAAAAACATGTGCAGCAAATTATTATTTTTGTCAAATATCTTCTGTATCTTTTGAGCTTGAATAGGTTCCAAACAATCATATCTTAGTGTGTATAGCCTTTCCCTGCAATTATCACTCACAACTAACTGTTACTGTCTGATTTATTACTTTTGCATGCTTCATTAGGGATGCACAGACGCAGTCTGGCAAATGTAATCTTTATGTACAAGTTTCACTTTCAGTTTCACGCTGGGCTCCTTCAGATTCGATGAACTACAAGATGAACCCCTTTAGAAGGGGTCAGTGTTCAGTCATAGCCAGCGGTTGGAGTTTATGGTGAAAAAGGAGGTCTGAGAAGTGAGAGTTCAAGGCTGATAGAAGGTAAAGAAACCAACCTGGAATAATGTACAACTATTTGCTCGGACTGCATATCACCTGCATAGATGTCCCTTCTGGCTCTTGCAGGTTAAGCTTGATGATTCCGGTTCGGCTAAACAGAGGCTGAAAATAATTTAGTTGGCTCAGTAAGTAAGTCATAATGTGATATTCATGTAGAAGTATTCAACAAGAGCTTAAAAAAGAAAAAAAAAGTACAGCCAGGCTATTTTAGAGTGAATGCACATTGAATGCTAATTCTGAAGGTCACTGGGAGATTTAAAGGGCTGGACCGGAACAATAGCTTGGGAGACGAGTCACATATTCGGTTTTAATGCAATAATGTAAGCATGATAAATTAAAGAGAACAGTATTTGCCAAAGTGCTATTGAAGCAACCCATCTATGTTTAAAATCCATTTTGTTATTACAATCCGATGAGCCAAAAGTCATTTGTAAACTAGATGCCTTTTTTGGAGAAAATCCACACTTTAGCCATTTGGTTAGTGACATTGTATGATCTATTTGTGCTCAATACCACATAAACAATAAATAAATATATACAAATACATCACATTAATTAAATAATACTTTGTGTAACTACTAACCATCAACCAGGGCAAGAACACACACATGTCAACCAAATTGATGAAACTCTTGAAAAACAGTCAAAACAACACAATCACATTATAATATTCACGTGTGGCGTCGGCCTGTAGCTTAAGTGCCACCGACCTTTACTGTGCAGTCCGTGTACACTTTTATAATGCATTCATTGGCGTCATCTTGTCTAGTCGAGGGGGAAAGTTGAGAGCAGTAAGTAGGTAAGTAACAATTTGATGTGATTCATCTGAAACTCAGGTACTTGTAAACAGAGGTTCTCAAACGATGTGGGAGAGGATGGGACAAAGTGGTCGTGCCAAAAAAAAAATAGAAATCCATAGAATCCTCAGGCTTCCTCCTTTTATTCTGGGCCCCGCTCTGATGATTGGGAAGCTTGAAGTCTGTAGGAACCGAGGCGCAGCATGACTGGCCTGCACAGGTGGAATCCAATCACCTTGTTAGCACCTGGAGAGGAAACGGGGGAAGGAGAGAGAGAGAAAACAAAAAGGCAGGAGGAGAGAGAAGAGTGGCCGTGCCCTCTTGCCGGACACGTAGCAATTGGACTAGGCCCAAAGACTTGCACTCATCTTCAGCCTCATCCTCCAGGACAGCACCCGGCCTCAGCGCACGCCGCAACTCAAGTTAGAACGCCACAAACCCCGTTACCGGGAGGGACAGCAGGTCGGGTCTAGCCAGTGACTCACTACCGCCCCATCTGGGAACAAGTGGTATTACAAGACAGGACGTAGATTGATAAACTGTAGATATCTCTGCAACACAACACATTGACGTCTTTGCCATAACTTCCCATTCTGTGGACAAGGTTGGTAAAGTGTTTTTTATACTAAAATGCTGCCCAGATCGTGGATATTGTAACTTTTTTTTTAGTAAGTCACTACAGCAAAAAAGAGGCTGGACAATGTCAGCGTGGCTCACATTTTAATGCTTACAATGTATTGAATCATATGAAATCATCAATGCATAGGTGTGTACCTTTGCAAGGTTGTTGGATAGCATATCATTTTCTCTATGTACTTGCCATTTCACATATAATACATAACAAATATGACCTCCGTATCCTGTTCTATATGTGCATATATTTACTGCATGTGATAAGGCATTTCATGGTTTTTATTGACAAATTCTCTCCACGGGCCCATTAAAAAGCAGCATGGTGCTTTTCTCAAGTGTGATCAGTGGGACTCCAAAGGCCATCAACAAACAGATCATCGAGAGAGAGCGACGTGAATGTTTCATGCACAATATCGCCAACGGTTTCATACCCAGCGTCGTCTTTTCCGTTTCTCCACATCAGGCCTCTGTGATCAGTGTTCATCACTATGAATGCTCCCATCAACCACGATCCATCACCAACATCACAACGGCCGTAATGTCAGACATGGCACAACTCTTATCACTGCATCCGAATGTCTTAGTTACAGACAAGTGGAGAGAAACTATCTTCCTTCCATCTCTCTCTCTCTCTCTCTCTCTCTCTTTAAATGTCTTGCTGATGGCTCATATCAGCAGTTGAAATGAGGCAAAGACTGCCTTTAAATTAAAATTTAGAAGGAGGACTGCGGTGGTGGAGAATGAGAGTTGAAAAGGTGAGGCAACGACTACGGATGGGGAGAGGAGGTGAGTGGGAGGGGGGCGGGGGGCAAAGATGGAGAGCTGATTCCTCCTGTAATCCTTCATTAAAGAACCAAGTCAAGTTTACTTTGAGGAGACCAAACAGAGAACTGAGGAAATTAGTTTTTTTAGATTCTCCTTTTTAAAGTGTGTGTGTGTGTGTGTGTATATATATATTTCAGGAGAGACTATTTCAGGAGAGACTTGTTTTAGAGTTTAACAATAATTTATTACAATTGCATATATTTGAATAGTGCAAAGTCTTTCTTGATTGGACTCTATCCTGAATTAGCATAAACTATAGGGGTAGTGGTGCTGGGCAAAGATGAACAAATTTAATGGCATGATTTTTCTGTGATTAACAACGATTTATCGCATTATGCGCACAATTCAATAATGAATTAAATAGTAGTGTATTCCACACTTTTATTTTTAAGTAATGTTATCAGAACAATATAACAGGCACTCTTGGAGCAACAGCAAGTTAACGTACATTATATACTGTTTTTTCTGAACAGTAGTAAGGGTCCCTGTTAGAGAGCTAAAGTGGTCTGGCACAAACAAAAGTACACAGCTGGATTTTACTGTGCCGGGGGCTTTGTAGTCTGTAAAGTCTCTGGATTTCCTTTAGAGAATCTGTCAAAGAAAGAAAAGAAAAAAAAACTTTCAGTGATGAAGGTTGAGCAGTTACACAATGACACAATTAACTTTTAACATCCACCTTTTTTATCCATTCCGTTGTGCATGTTCTAATTCTAAAAGTTTGTTTGAAGTGGCCCATAACTGTGCTGCATCTGTTCAGGACTGTTCTGCAGACACTGAGACGGAGAACTGTCAGCCTCCTGCTGAGGAGTCCAAAGTAGTCTGCCGAGTTTCACTCCACTGGCTGTTTGGGCTGGCATCAATGCTGCGTGACGCCTTTAAGACGTACTCGGAGTACTCCATGCTCGGAGTATTTCATGCTCGTTCATGCTCGTAGTACTTCATGCTCGTAGTACTTCATGCTCGTAGTACTTCATGCTGGTAGTACTTCATGCTGGTAGTACTTCATTCTCATAGTACTTCATGCTCGTAGTACTTCATGCTCATAGTACTTCATGCTCGTAGTACTTCATGCTCGTTCATGCTCGTAGTACTTCATGCGGGTAGTATTTCATGCTTGTTCATGCTCGTAGTACTTCATGCTCGGAGTACTTCATGCTCGTAGTATTCCATGCTCGTAGTACTTCATGCTCGTAGTACTTCATGCTCGTAGTACTTCATGCTCGTTCATGCTTGTAGTACTTCATGCTCGTAGTACTTCATACTCGTAGTACTTCATGCTGGTAGTACTTCATTCTCATAGTACTTCATTCTCATAGTACTTCATGCTCGGAGTACTTCATGCTCGTAGTATTCCATGCTCGTAGTACTTCATGCTCGTAGTACTTCATGCTCGTAGTACTTCATGCTCGTTCATGCTCGTAGTACTTCATGCTCGTAGTACTTCATACTCGTAGTACTTCATGCTGGTAGTACTTCATTCTCATAGTACTTCATTCTCATAGTACTTCATTCTCATAGTACTTCATGCTCGTAGTACTTCATGCTCATAGTACTTCATGCTCATAGTACTTCATGCTCGTTCATGCTCGTAGTACTTCATGCTCGTAGTATTTCATGCTCGTTCATGCTCGTAGTACTTCATGCTCGGAGTACTTCATGCTCGTAGTACTTCATGCTCGTAGTACTTCATGCTCGTAGTACTTCATGCTCGTTCATGCTCGTAGTACTTCATGCTCGTTCATACTCGTAGTACTTCATGCTCGTAGTACTTCATGCTCGTAGTACTTCATGCTCGTAGTACTTCATGCTCGTTCATGCTCGTAGTACTTCATGCTCGTTCATGCTCGTAGTACTTCATGCTCGTTCATACTCGTAGTACTTCATGCTCGTAGTACTTCATACTCGTAGTACTTCATGCTCATAGTCCTCCAGTGATGAGATAACTCAGTTTGAGTGGTTACAAATAAATTTACTTTTATTACCAACGCCGTCTGGTAGAGATTTAAATGAAAATGTCCATTTAAAAGTGCCTTTCTTCATGTTCTCTGTCAATGTGCGTAGCAGTATTAAGCCCCTCCCAATGCAAAAAAAAAATAATGCTGTTAACGCATGAAAAAATAATTGTCGGTGTTGATGGATTCCTACGTTAACGTATTTATATTGACTGTTTTTCATCTGATGCTACTGTTACACTGCGTTTAAGTATTATACTTTATTATTATATCATAATATTTAAGTACGATAAACTAATAACTCGGTTTGTTTACTTGTATCCACAGCATTCAGCTGACATACATTCCGTTCAATATAAAATGACATTACAATCCAATAGACACTAAGAGACAACAAACCATAACGTTTCAGTTGTGGTCTCGTCACTTTTCATGATATTGTTATGCCAATACTTCAGAAAACATCAGCTTTGTTAAGACTATCCTGACAGTCTTCTACTGTATCACACTGTCCTCGTCTGTACGCTCACTCCTGCTGTCATCACTTTTCATATCTGAAGGGAAACGTTTGACGAGCTGTCCATTGTTCCCTCCACGCTGTCAGTCACTTTGCATGAAGTCAGTCAGGGGAAATCTTAATGCCTGCTCTTTTACAGTAAAAAAATGTAAATGTAATGATTAGAGCCTTTTCACGAGGGAATCCACGTACATACGAATGTGTGACCGGAGTTAATTTAATATTTCGAGCAAGGCCTCGGTTCAAGTTGTGCGATCACACATGCCGACCGCCGCTGAAGTCAGAGGCGAAGAACAAAGACGGGGTTAAAAAAAAAATCTGTATCAATGAGGCCATAAGAGACACCGTAGGCCTCGGAGAGAGCAGGGGAGTCGGCGGGAGGACATTTTTATTTTTATTTTTTCCTCCCCCCAAAAAAACAACATGTAATCACAGCCTGTCAGGAGCATAATAAAGTCAAATGTATTAATATCCACACAATAACCAGCGCTAACACGCTGCAGATACACACACCCACGCTGGGATGTCTTAAGGCTTCAAAAAACACCTCGTTTACTCAATTATTTATTTTGTAAAAGAATGCAAATGCTCTTAACAATGCAAATGCATGCACATAATCGTTCTGACTGGAGAAGCTGTATCATCATAGGTTAAGTGTGTGATGGATGTCAGTGTCCACCTACCAGTCATCTTCTTTTTGTGTTCATGAGAGAGGAGAACTACAATATCCGAGAACACATTTCAACAACTCTATTTGAACTGAAGACGTTCATTTGAATCAGAGATATCTTCTTGTTGGTCTCTGGCTATCGGAGTTCACCCGAGTCCGGCTCCCTTCAAGGTCACCCGGAAACTCTGAACGTTGGCAATCCTCCAACGGCCAAACGTAAAATGAAATATCTAATGACGCTTATTGCTTATCCCTTTAATTGTAAACTCTATTTTGATGACTCAGTTTGATTGAAAATATTGGATGCTTAGTTGTCAATTTAGCTAAATAAATCTAAATGAAATGAGACATGAAATATGTAAATGTAGATATATATTACTCATTTACACATTTGTATATCTATTCATATCATCTATTTATTATTCTAATTATTTATTTAATTCATCCATAGAGTAACTTGGATGAAAGCCTCTGATGACCGGTATGACAGACCACAATGCCTTATGAGAAGCCCCGCCCCCGACTCTGATTGGCCTCTCCCAGCCATTCCAGGATGCATCTGCTAAACATTGGTAGACAGGCCTGGGAAGAAAACGAGCTTGTATGAACCATTTCATCATTAAAGTCAATTTGTGTTGTATATATGCTATGTATTAATATTATTATATCTTGGAATTTCATTTAGTTTTTATACATATTTAATGATCATTGTTGGAGATTTTCAAAGATTTTCAATGCCGGCGACGGCTTCTTTGTAAGCACTCGAACGTGCTCGGGTGGAAGCTACAGGCACAGCATTTTTTTTTGCTGAGTCTGCAGCTCCTACAGCTGCCTCCCCACCATGAAACAGCAAAACACACAACTAATGCTCATGAGAAGGACTGAGATCTGTCTCTGAGCTTTAGAGTCACGCAGACGCTGATGATTATGTGCTAATGAATGCAAATGGAGGCAAAATTATTACTCGTCTCATCAGGTTGTAAAGCATGACTTATTGATTGTTCGCTTTGATTACTCAAATTGTGTATAATGTCATCATGTTTCTGATTTTTTTTTTTTTAAACAATAGTGGCAATACTGAACAGAGACAACCTCAGAATTAGGTGCAATTCGCTTGAAATCACATGTTTCATTTACAGAGGACCAAAAATATAATACATTTCATTACCTCATATCTCGGTAACAGCTAATCCCGCCCAGGCAGGACTTTAATCATACAGAAATTTTAGGGCAGCCGGATCAACGCAGAGCAGGTGAATTCAGGAGATATCTGTGATCCCGCTTTGATTTCAACGATGCAAGCATATAAAAGAAGGCCGAGATTCAGGGAGGAGTAACCGTAAAGAAAAAGGAGAAGGAAAAAATGTCAGAGCGTTTCCTCATGTTTAGCTACTGTGAGCGTCTATATTTAGGCATGACAGAGGTGGTGTTTTTGCAACTTACATTTATATTTAAACTGCGTCAAAGGGAATGTTAGCAATACTCCTGGTTGCCAAATATTGCATCTTAAAGCCCTATGAAACCTTTTACTTAACGCTCACTTCCCCATGTGGGTAGACTGAAGACACGGCAAACAGCCCAGAGGACCAAATGACTATCTCTAGGTGCACAAGATGCCAAAACGTGTGCGCCAGGGATGGTAAATCCACTGTGAGCCTTTGGCGTTCCTCAGATACTTGGCTCCGAGCTCTATTTACACCCATTTACATGTTGAATAAGACGCCTCGAAAAAGGCTATTCACCTGAAGAGTGAATGTGAGAAGCTGTTTTTCTTGGTGTAATTGTAGTTGAGGGTTAGTTAGAGAAACAGCTTATTAATGAGTTTCCACTTGACTTAAAGATGCAGTAATGTTTTTCTTTTGACTGATTTTTGCCACTCTTTGCCTGTTCACACTGACGTATTACAAACGAACCGAGAGGAGTGAACATGGAGTAATACAAACTGTGAACATGGAGTAATACAAACTGTGAACATGGAGTAATACAAACTGACAGGTAATTCCTTTATTGGACAGTTTTGGCGATCGGCATTCCTGCATCATCCGGACCCACGTGGGGAAATCAAATCCCTACAGCTGACAGAACTTTATGCAGACTTGCCAAAAAGTGCAGCAAAGAAAATATCCATGAGAGCTGCACTTTGCGCGTATCTTTAAACACACACACACACACACAACTTGGCTGTCATGTTGTTACTCACAGGAATGGATTTAATGCACCACCAAACAAAAAAAGGGAAAATGACGCAAGCAATTTGCATATGTAGCACCTTTAAGCTATTTGTTCCCTGCAGTAAATGGTGGAGAGGAAAAATCCTGCATTAACAGATACACATTTACCGGAGAGTAGTAATGCAGTTCTCTCTGAATGTTGGCCTCCAAATACAGATACGAAAGTTAAATCAGACATTTTCAATTTCTCAGAGAAATTAAAATGAAAGCGCTGAAACCACATAATGCCATCAGGTATCAACCAATCAGGATACAGCATCATACAGCCCTGTTTTTCTATCTATCTGTGTGTTTACCTACTGTATGTAGTTCTTATTAATGTGCCATAGCTCCATCCCCATATATATTGTATGCCACCTACAATAACAGCCAATATGTGCTAACAAGCTCTAGCTTGTTATGGCCCAGCCTTGTACACAGGAAGCGAGTACGGTTTGCTGACCTCACGTTCCCACCCCACCTCGGATAAAAGCTTTACAGCCAGCGAATGTGTGTCGGTATCCGTTTTCTAGAAGAGATGCGCAGCACACGAGTGTGTGTGCGAGTCTATGTGTGTGTGTGTGACAGCCTGCTGTGCGTCACGCTGCTGTGGGGCTATTCCCGGGGAGAAAGGCAGCAAACGCACACAGTGAGCTGGGAAGGATGTCACCGGAAACCTCCGCTGGGGATTTGACCTGCTAGCGTGGTAGTTGGCGTCGAATGACTTCCACCACGCTTTTTTTTTTTTCCCCCAGCCAAAAACCCCACTGGTATAAGTGACAGAGAAGAATCCCAGACCCGGTTTGGGGTCCCCACTAAACGTGGACCCACCGGGACCATTGGGGTACAAAACATGAAATCATCCAATTTGGCGAATTAGGTCATTGCAGCAACTATATTAAAGATGGTATTTGAAGAGTAGTCCAACAAGTCAAAATATGAAATATCTGTAGAAATGTGAAAAAAAAAAAAAAAAAAAGCATGTAAAAATGACATTTTCTCTTCATCACGAAAAAAAAAAAAAGAAATAACCACAAGCCATGCTGTGTGTAGTAGCAGCAAGGAGATACACAATAAGTTTAGATATGTATCATATTGAAATGCCTGCAGAAAGCGCGACATGGACAGGAAAGCTGTCGATACACCTTATCACCCCTAATAAGGTTAATTACTTAAAACGTGACGGTCTGCTTAAGCATTGCTCTCTACATTCGTTAGCGATGTAATAAGATGTTGTTTGGATAGAAATCCAGCATCCATTTGGCATAAACTCTCCAGAGGTTTGCAGATGTGATCTAAAACCACCTTGTTGGAAATCATTTTCCCTACAGTGAATGTAGACATATGTTTTGCAGCAGGATGTAATACATGCCCACACAGCATTTGGGGTCGGTAAGTGTCATTTTTGCTCCGTACTGTGTTAAAGATATAAACAAATGTGCGATATGTGCATGGAAAGATGCGGTAGGCTTCTCAGATTTACTCCAAAGATACTGGCTTTTGTTGCTGCAACTATCATTGATGCATTGTCACAACTTTCTGCAACAAAAAGCCAACAGGCGGACATTCCGCTACTGTGTTCACGTGCAGCAGGAAGAGTCCCGATGAGAAGACGATTGGAAGGAAATCAGGTTTTCCCTGCAGAGATATCGCGCTGTGTTAACCAGGTTCCCAACATCTTGGCGCACGCGTTGCAGAGCAACGTGTCGTGTACAAGCACAATAAAGGCATGGTGTCTCGCCATTGATATGCAGCAGGGTCTGCCATTGCGTTCATTTGTATTCTCCGCGGTAACCCGTAAATCCTTGTGAGGTTGCGTTGGACCACCCATCAGCAAAGTGGCCATCAAAAAGAAAGTGCTTTGCATGCTTTCCGATCCTAATGGAAACAAATGACAAAAATAGCATCTCGGTCGTGGAGATTAGAGGCAGCAGGAAGGATGAGAACAACGTAAAGAGTGGGGGGACTGGAGGGGTTTGACACGGAGAAATGAACACAAACCTTTTAGCTGATGATTTAGTAAATCAGCCATGCTTAGAACAAGAAGCATTTTCCACAATACATGTGGTTATGCCTTGTTAGTGCGTCTACTGTACCAGTGCTTTTGTGCAGTTCTTTATTTAGTTTTAAATCTAGTGTCCTGCAGCGCTCACGGCACATTAAGGAGGGAAGCAAGCCACAAGCTATTGCTTTGAGGCCGACTGTTGCAATTGTTGCTAGGCTACTGAAAAATGTAACTGAGTAATATGAGCAGCGCTTCCATTAGGGCCACCGCACATCACTCAGTTATAGTTGGTCTATGCCAAGGTCAAAGCTGTCAAGTCTGGACCAAAACAAATGGGGACAAACACCGCCATCCCAAGAGCCTCACGTGGCAATAACACAGCAACATTGCTACTAATTTTTATATATATATATATATATATATATATATATATATATATATATATATATATATTCCACGGTTGAGAAAGATGAACTAGGAAAAATAGAGTTGAGAGAAGCAAGAGAGAAAGAAAGTGACACTGCAACACTCAGATATACACGCCATCACCTTCTTACAGCCAGTAATGACTCGTGGGATATCTAAATCTAGGCCTTGGAAACAATGAGGGAGGGGCTTGCAATCACACAGGCAATGAGGCACAGGTGGAAACAATGAGGGAGGGGCTTGCAATCACACAGGCAACGAGGCACAGGTGGAAACAATGAGGGAGGGGCTTGCAATCACACAGGCAACGAGGCACAGGTGGAAACAATGAGGGAGGGGCTTGCAATCACAGGAGGAAGGCACACGAAACACAACAGAATCAGACAGGGACAAGCAAAACTACCCGAGAGGTCTGGTCGTCACACACATTCTATACCAATTCTATAGATATCTTATTCATATCTTGTTCATTTTATTTCCCAGTCCCTGGTGAAACAAGCATTTTTGACAGCCAAACCATGAGCTGAAATCGATTAGTTTCTTGGAAATGACACAAACGACATTGACGTCACCAATAGGAAGATGAGCGAATGACGTCATCTGTCGACTTTTACAGCTAGTGCTAGCTACTTTTGTGTAAGACTGGGCAGCACTCATAAGCGTGATGTCTCCATAAATCTGACAGTGAAGATATCAATCAATAATTACATAAAATATCGAGCTGATGATTCTTAATTACAAGTGGTCATTAAGGAATAGCCGTGGTTGTAGATATTTATAGCTTTTTACAGACTGTGAAGGCTAAATGCCCAAGAAGCCTTATTCTCCTTTACAGTAAGTACATAATACACTTATAGTATGGCACAGGGTTTCATAATCTCTTCCTAATGTTCAATGTATGTTCCTCTGGGTCAATATGTCACATAAATCACCCACCTACAGTCCATAGGCTACTGATGTAATGCTCCTTGATACCTAAACTTTCAAATCTTTGGTGAAGACAGTTTTCTTGACATTACAGATGGATTTTTACCATTCAAACTGTATTTGAACAGTGAAGATACCAATCACCAATCTCTGACACGCTGCTGTACCTTCCAAACCCAGTGACCAGACTGGACCCAAACCCCACTCAAAGTATCCTCATACAACTGTTCCTATGATATATTAAAAAAGTTACTCCTCCAAAATAAACGTCCGTCTTCACTGGAAACAACGTAGTTAGGGTTTAGGCTACAAAACTACTTGGTTAGATTTCGGAATGGATCCTGGTTTGGATTAAAATAATCACATAAGTGGCGTTGCATGAATACGGAAGTTACGTGACAAATAAATGGACAGCAGTGTCTTGGGTGAAAGACTGCTTTTTGACCCGTCCACCCCCACCTTGCCTGCCCAGCGTGTGGGTTTTGCAGCTTTTATACTTCCTGCTTCATGAAAAAACTGAATTTGATAGACAGGTCAACACAGTTGTCAGATCAGCTTGAGCAAAGCAGACTTCCAGAATCCTGCTGCCAAACTCCTGTGCAAGCGTACACATTTTTATTTTTGCATATTACGCCTGTACTAGCATCTTTGCCCCGGCTCCCCGTTCAGTATCAAATTCCAGACAATATTCTTCTGTTTGTGTTTAAAGGCCTGCAAGGTCTTGTCCCTACAGATCCAATCTCATGGCTCCTTTTGAAAAGACACACTTTTACTCCACCGCAAAACCATTGTCGACATGATTTGCTTTCCGTATTTATATTTGCTGTCCAAGTTGTGAAATATTTTTTTGCGGTCAATTATGCTTATTGTAATACACTCCGGCACAAATTGGATCGTCGGTTAGCTGCCTCTTGCAATCTCTCTCTCTCTCTCTCTCTCTCTAGATCCACATCCTTCTCTTTCTCTTTTTCTGTCTCCCTGTCAGAAATACAAAGAAGCCCAAGGCATTACTGTGGGACGTCTTTTTTTTATTTTTTAAGTTTAAAGGTGCTTTCAAATCTTCAAAAAGGTGTGTTCTGTTATTCTAAAAGAAAGTAAAAAAATGTTCTGCTATTTGTCAACATAACTGAAGGTGACACAAACTGACATTCTGGATAAAAATGTATGTATGCATTTATAAATTGTAATGAATGAATAAAACATGGACTTGCTTCCCTAAACTCTCAGCATGAGATTTGTGTTCCGGTGTGCTAGATATTGGAATTATGCATGAAAAATGAACACATTCTAGTTAAATTCAAAACTACTGGTTTCAGGAGCAGCCCTCCTGATACCATCATCGATCCAATTGTACAATCTAAACTGCATCTGACCTGCCTCTCAATCTCTCCCTTAATATTTCCTGTTGTTATTGTATTTTACAATAATGCGTGTATTGAAATGAGTGTTGGGCGGATCACTAGGCAAAGGTTTCCTATGTCCTCTTGTCTGTCCTCCCTCCTTCACCTTTTAATTCTCTCTCTTAACTGCTTTCTTTTTCAGCCGAGCACCACTTTCTTACGGTATCCATAGCAACGTGCATTACCTGAAACTTCACAGAAGTGCCTCGCAATGGCAATATCATCCTCAGCCTCAACAATGCAGATTCTGTACCACTGGCTGAGCTGTGTACGGCCACTGTTACCATCTGTGTTTTCACTGCCTTTTGATTATGAACGTTTGCAGTTAAACTGACGTTTTGAAGTTAAATAAAGTGAATTCTTTTTTTTTGTAAACATGTGTGGGTTTTGTGAAACTGTCACGACAAGTCCATGTGTAAAGTACGGCCAAGTATTGCAACTACAGCGAGGAATCTAGAGCATTTGAACAGAGTTGAGAAAAGAAGCCAAACCTGAATTGCCAAAAACTGTAGCTTTTTGAAAGGCCATTCGAGTCTGGTTCCAAAGGTAAGTCAATCCCTATAACCCCCCCCCCCCCACTTAAAATGTTCAACTTCACGGCAGAAATAAATATATTTACAGCCTGATTTTTAAAAAACTAAATGCTTTTGGTCTCTATAACGTATTTCTCCATTCATGACAACTGTGCAGGAGTGAATGTATTATCACTCAACGGTTCAAATTATATTTTGGTGTAAAGTTAGGCATCATTAAGCCGTACCAGGTTGCAACCCATTGTGAAACCTATGGGTGACATCATGTCTATACTTTATACAGTCTATCCAGATGGGCATAGGGCTTTTATCAATCAATATTGTCATTTGAACTCCAGAGGAACTATGCAGAGTGCTCTGGTTTGTGTAGTTTTGGTCTGTTTTGACGAAGAGTCAGAACGGTCGTCAGTGTTTTAGTTTGAATGTTTCAAAAATTGCAGGAATAAAAATGTCTTAGTCGAGACGCCACGGATGAGTTGTCTGGCTCTAAGTATATGAGCCAATTAAAAATAAAGACACTGTGCAGGTTTTCAGATGGTTTAACACGAAGACCTAGGAGGAGAATAATGCATTTGTTTAGTGAAGTTTCAAGGAATGACGGGTAAAAGCAGTGTCAGCAATGTATTTATAATGCGCCATGATTTATTCATCCAATCTACTTGCTTCACAAAGCTAAAATAAACCACGCTAATAAATTACTTACTAATATTGTGGGTTTCGGGTCAAAGTGTAATAATTGGGAGAGGCTCAAATTAGCCGTGAAGCTAAACATTGTGCTGTTGCGATGCGGGCTCCGGTACAATCATATACCTTCCAGAAACTTTATAACAAAGACTTGAACTACTGAGTCTTTTTGGAGGAATTGAAATGTTGACAGGATGATGGTTTTATGTTTAAAAAAATCACCACCTGGGGAATTTTAATGTCCAAGCCAAGTATCATGGCAATCTATCCAAAAGTTGTCAACGATGTAATAAAGAAAACTAATAAATCAAACTAATGTTGGCGCTATAGAAGCTACGTAAGGGGGTCGTCAACAACTTAGGGATTCATCCTCTGGGGACCATAAATGTCGGTACACAGTTTGACGGCAATCCATCCAATAGTTGTTGAGACATTCCAGTCTAATTTGTTTGACCAATGGACCAACATCAAGAGCCATGCTGGCCAAAAGATTATTAAATTAGTACATAGTTTTAAAAAGAAAAAAGGGAACAGTGGTATGCCATCCAATGACTTCTTTTCTGATGGTAATGGTACTTTATATCCTGTATAGCACACACAGACGAGAAAATGCCTCGTCCTTCGATGTTGACTTCAGGTGCCCTGGCTTCCTGAGAGTGGGAATAGCTCGACAGTATCTGTGTGACACGGCGCTCTCTTCACATGTGTGGGTGGAGGATACGAGCTCGCGTTCACCTCTTTCCTGTGCCAGAGACCACATGCTGTGTGTATATGCAATATTGTTATCCCTGCCTGGAAGGCCTGTGATTTGAAAATAGACTAACCCCCCCCCCCCCCCCCCCCCCCAAGATTAAATTAACTCTGTCTTTCTACCTGACATCACCTATTTTATGGGGGGTGGGGGTGTGGGGGGCTGTGTGTGTGTGTGAGAGATATTGTGGCATTAGCACAATGCACAAAAATAGTTTTACTTAATCCCTCAGGTTTCAATAGCTGTCGTCGTACCTTAGATCACCTGAGCTGAGCAGGTGGTGGGGGGTTAAGAGGAGAAAACAGGAGAGGAGCGACGGAGGCACCAGGAAGGAGAGGGGAAAGATAAAAAGCAGATGGAAAAGGAGATGACAGGCGACGGTAGGGCATGAGAAGAAAAAAAACCCCAAACAAAACAAGTCAGTAAAGTTAACAAAAAGGCAACACAAAAGTAAAAAAAGGCCTCAATCTAAATTCTCTCCCTACACTCTTGAAATCCCAAATCTTTCTTGACCAAGAGTGCAGGTTTGCATATGGACGGTAGAGGACATGTCCCGACCAATAGTTCAACCAAAAAACGTATCTCCGAACAGACACACGGAGAAGTGGGCTTCTGGTGTGAGCACCCCCGGTGCTTTATGGAGCTTTGGATGCTGTCTGAAGCCGGTCCCTGTTCCTCTACGGCCGGTCTGAAGGGGGCACTACCATATCAGCAGAGAGAGGGCAGGGCAGTAATGTAACGCACAATTTACAGGTCCATTTTCTTCCCTCCTCCTTCCTGGAGGAAATAATTGTGTTGACTCAGCAAAGATGACATTAAATGAAAAAAGGTACAGTCGAACAAATCCTTGAAAGCAATACGGAATGCCTGAGTGCATTATTGCGTTATCTTCAATTAAATTATTATTCTCACCTGCCTTCAGAGTTCTGTGTTGTCCCTCTACATTTCCATCGTAAATTGCAGAAACCCCTCCCTGCTTACCAACGCAGATACGAAGCCCAGAGCCCGGACCCGATTCATCTCCTTTTCTCTCTGTCTGCGGGACAACAGTCAAGTCACTCAGGCCTTCAAACAGCTGAATCTTTATCAATTATTTACCCTCAGCCCTTGTACTTTCCACTACAGATTGCAGGCTTACTGCACAGCCCTGTAATCACATCTCCCCCGAGCCAGCAAGGGCTAAAATAGAAATGGGAGGATACGTAACATCCATAGCCGCGGCATGTTGGGATGTCGCCCGTATTGTCGGGGCCCATCAACACCGACGGGGGTCGCGCAGCTGTGACTCACTCACAGTGGCCTTGCTTTTTTTAAAATAGCTCACCATGGCCCGCAGAAAGGCCTGTTTAACAATGTCAAAACGCAAACACGCACATTCAGAAGATGTAGGAGGGTAAACAAAGGCCGAGCAGATCTGTTCAGCAACGTCTCTGCCCCGTGGCAAAGGCTGGTGAGAGAGTGGAGGTGTGAACCAGGTTCTGGGGGCGACTCCTCTGGTTGTATAGAAGCCTGAGAAAAGGACTCTGCTTCTCTTTTGATTTATTCCCTCAGTAAACATTGTAAACATGAGTTTATGGTCTCAGTCTCTAGTTTCAAGTCTTTAATACAGCATGATGTTCATTTAGTAAATGATGCTCCATTTAGAGTCAAATAGACCATGAAGCAGAGTATGCTTTAGGGCGGGGCTACTATGTGATTGACATGTTGCTGCTGCTACCAGAGACGTATACGCCGTCTCTACATCACTCCTCCACATTCCAAATATGGTAACTTCCGTTCATCGGATGCAAAAAAGCCAAGATGGGGACGGCCAAATCGTCAAACTGGAGGCTTCAAAATGGCAGTCCACAAACCAAAGGATGACATCATATGATGACGAAGTCCACTTCTTATATACAGTCAAGGTTTGAACCCAGATTAGTTTTGCTCTGCGTGTTTGAGAATTTTAATTACACTTCTACACGTCTTACAGTGTGACGTTCAAGGACCCTACTCCTCTGTTTCGGTCCTTCTCCTTTCGTTCTTTTTTCTTTACATGGTCTATATGACATGTTATTATATGTGTCTGGTAAGTGGGTGTACGAGAGTGGAATGCAGGTACATATTTTGGGGGGGCTCAAGTGGACAGAGTTACTGGATTTTCCCTGAAAAAAACCCTTCTGTTGCGATGAAGCGACCTGTCGATAACAAGGTAGCTTTATGTTCCATTTATCTCTGAATGGACCATAATTTACTAAATTAGCATCATGCTGTATTGAAGAAGACTTGAAACTATGTTCATCCTTTTTTTTTGTGTTGGACATTGACGCTCGGTTTGTATTCCATTTATTTTTTGGTGGACTGAGATGAAGACTTGAAACTAGAGATTGAGACCAATGACGATGTTTACTGAGGGAATAAATCAGTAATTTTCTGAGACTATACAACCAGACTTCTATACAACCGGAGGAGTCGCCCGCTGATGGACAGTAGAGAGAATGCACGTTTTATTCCGGTCTGGTTCAAACCCACTGGTGCACACTTCCACTCTCTCACCAGCCTTTGCCGCGGGGCAGTAACGTTACTTCTCATAGACTTCCAGACAATCAGACTTCTTCTTACAACCGGAGGAGTCGCCGCCTAATGGTCATCATCATAATGCATGTCTGAGGCACCTCCTCATTGGCTTCCGCCAGGTCCTGACCGATTAATGTTGTGTTCATTAATCAGCACACATATGCACTTGTCGACACACACAGCTTGTGTTCCAACAAGTGGGGCGTAGACGAGCATCAGCTAACCAGCAAGAAAGTGTGTGTATGTGTGTGTGTGTTGGATATTGTCAGTGCAGGGTGACAGAGAGATGGTGGATTGCCCACGTGTTCAGGTTGTGTTTGAAGGGCAATGTACGTTAACACACAATAAAACCAGCACACGTTTGCTTTATTGCAGCCTCACCATGTCTCTAAATATTATTTAAATGAAGTCGCTGTAGAACAAATTGCATTCTGAAGCCATAAAACTCTCAACAGATTTGTCATCATAATGGAGGCTCCGTCTCCGCCGCTTGCTCGCGTTGCTTTAGAAGGCGGCTTCCTTATATTCTCAAATTGCTTTAGACAACTCTCAACAGAATCTGAGAGGCACTCAGACAAACTTCAAAAAGCGGAGTGAAGGAGAAACGGGGGAACGTTAATCTGTGTTGAAGTCATTGTCCTTCACCCCCCTGGCATTTAAATATCCAATGAAAAGAAAGCACTTCATTTCCTAAGCATGCCGATTGTTAAAGTAGTGAACCGTTTAAGAGGGACTGCAGTGTACAACAAACCTACACAAATCTTGTTTCATCAGCAAACGTGGCACAGCAAAGCATCTTCCACAATGCACTTGTATTACGAATGATTTCATGGTAGAAGAGGAACACCTGATACTCAAATACATATCATACATTAATAAACAGGCTTGTTTAATGAAATTCATTTAGAAAAATGCTGTGTACTTGGTGGTTATGAACTTGCATCCGATTCCGGTTTCCTCGATTTGTGCAGGTAAGAACAATATGGCCTCTTGGGAACTGATTATCAAATAAGTATTCTCGTGTGTGTTCAGAGAACGGCTCATATGAACCACAACCTGACCTTGGGGGAAATTCCAGACACAAAATGCTCCAACAGAGTGTTTTTTTTTATGTGAAGCCACGGTCAGTTTGCCCATGATTGAGAAAACACACCCGTTCTCCAGAAAACAAAGAGCTTGATTTCATTTCTTCAGGTTTCTATAAAAGGTCACAACAAGTCTGCCGGAAGCATTCACGATGTGAAACATGTTACCTCAGCAAAATGAATTGTCAGGCGGCCACAGAAAGGAAACCCTCCCAAGTGTGTGTGTGTGTGTGTGTGTGTGTGTGTGTGTGTGTGAGTGTGTGTGTGTGTGTGTGTGTGTGTGTGCGGTGGCTTCAGGTAACCGGGCCGTGACATTCTACAAAGTTCACAGGCATCTTAATGAGATTGAGGTCTCATTAAGATGGAGTAGGTTACACACACACACACAAGAGAGGTTTGGCTACAAAGACATAAGAAGAGACATAAGAAAGTCAATTAATTACCCTCCGTATTGTTCAGTGTGATACAACACCTCACACATGCATGCTAACACAACACACACACACATAATTAAAAAGTATCACCTGATGCTAACGGAAGAACAGGTGATACTGCTCGGTTCCTTTTTAGGATCCACTTCCACTGTAAAGGATATCAAGTAAACAGCAGCCGGTCAGATCAAATGCTGTGTGTGTGTGTGTGTGTGTGTGTGTGTGTGTGTGTGTGTGGAATGGGCGTCCTCCTGGTTGCGGTCTTGCAAAACAAGCTCATGACAATTTAATGGAATAATCAAAGCTTATGGGTTTTCTGGTCGTCGGGTCGTGTTCTGCTCGTAGCGAGCCAACGATGGGGCCAAGAAACACTGACCTGAATATACCCGGGGGGGGGGGGGGGTCCGCCGGTGGCTCGGAGCTCTCCCGTTGAATCGAGGTGGATTGAATGGAAGAGAGAAGGCAGGCGGCGAAGACTGTGTGTCCGTGTTCCAGAGGCAGAGCCGGTGGAGACGGTGTTTGTACCGTAAACAACAAAGCTTGGTTTCACAGTGGACATGGATTAAATGTTTTTAATTCCTACAATTATGTACTTAAGGTGTTCAATGGCACATTAACTTAAATGTGTAAAGGATATACCAGGCGCATCTGAAAAGTGAAGCCTTAACCCCTCATTCTTTCTACTGGCCATCAAGGGGCGACTCTTTTAGTTGTGAAAAAACGTTCCGATTGTATAGAAGTCTATGACAATATGACCCTGCTCTTGATTCATACCCTAAGTAAACATTGTAAACATGAGTTTATGGTCTCAATCTCTAGTTTCAAGTCTTCTTCAATACAGCACGATGTTCATTTAGTAAATGATGGTCCATTTGGACTCAAATAGTTCTAAAGCATACTCCTCTTTATTGTCTATCGTGTAATTGTTGTTACTACAACGTTGTTTTTTGGTGCGTTTTCAGCTCATGGAAGTTAATTGTGACTTTGATCAGCGTTCTTAGCGCCACCCTCTTCTGGTTCCATAAAACCAAGATGGGGGCAGCCGAAATCCTGAACTCGAAGCTTCGGAACCATAGTACACAAACCGATGGGCGACGTCACCGCGACTACTTATATACAGTCTGTGGGAAAACTATCGAAACATTGGAAACCTGTTTGCGTGGTCAGTGGGCATGAAATCAGAGCATATGCACGATAACACTGGTTTTATATTCAACCAAGTCCCCATTCACAACTCAAATTTGAACACATAAGAGAAAATACAGTATATTTTTAAATTCTGTGTAATTTAGGACGTTAACATTCTCACCAGTATAAGAAAAAATGCTAATTGCAAAATGTTAACAAATGTGGTATAAAAATCATCCTTCAAACTATTATGGGAACTGCAGTGTTGACCGAAGCCAAAATATGCCCATAAAAACCACATAGTATATGTAATATTAAACAGGAATAATAAATTAAGCAATAGTCAGCCATTGTGGAATCCGTTCAACGATAACGAGCTTTTCAAGGGGACATAGGAGGAGAAAAACCACAGATGTGGCTGTTCCTCTCTACATCTGGTTCATCATTTATTTATGCACACATCGATATGCGTGGCGATGCTCTACTCCTGGTTCACAACACTGGTACAGCAAGGAGAGAGAGAGAGAGAGAGAGAGAGGGATGAAGGAAGTGTGAGATGAATATATGTAATGTGAGAGTGTATCAGTTACATAAGAGATATACAGAAGTTCAGATGCTGGAGCTTCTACCCGAGGTGACCTGCAGATCCCAGTGGATGGACGGCAACCCTAATGAACTGAATCTGGTTTGCACTGGAGGAGTTAGCTCTGCCATAGCTCTACTTGGTACTGGTCTCATGTTTTCTTTTCCATGAGTATACGACTGTTTGAATACTAAATGACCCCTGACTTGAGATCAGTGTGAGATCACCCTGAAACAGATGTTTTGAGACACTAAAGATGTTCTTCGCATTTCTGAAAGCCCTCTGAAATACTGCCCACCAATGTACCGCACTATAGAGAGGATCTTATCATGTGTGTAGTCATCCACTTTTAATTGATTCATTTTTTCCCCCAATAGTTAATCTTGAAAGTGACCTTTCATCAAACACACAGATAGCTGAGCTAATGGAGCTAACGATGAAAATGATTTAAAAAAAACTAATCTAAGTACACGATTGAGCTAGTGGATGTCACAGTGAGAATAGAAAGATGCTTTTAATGGTTGTTTGGCATTGCAGTGAGAAATATTCTCAGGCAACAACAACAAACAGTAAAGATGGTAATACCATCTACTTGATCATATCAACCTGTATGATGGCTCACGCCAATGTGCCTCTTTTACTCGGCTCTAAGGGCATATGATATGTACAGTATGATTTCACAATCCTTCCTCTTACAGAAGCTCTAATCCACATCATTATATTAAACAATGGATGGCATGGCTACGTGCAGTGTGTAAAATCACTTGTAGTGATAATTATCACAGGTCTCTGCAGTTTCCCCTCAAGAATGCAGCTTTTCAGCATCTTTTAATCTCATTGGGCCTCTGACTCATTTTTAAAAATGGCTTGTACTGTTGTGTTTTGTTGTGTGAGACCTCAAAGAAGCAGCAATGCGACGCGTGCAATTTGAACAACGGTGTTTTAGCGGTGGAAGGAGCCGGCAGACGAAGGTTGACCAGGCAGAGAGAGTTCGAGCTGGTAGTTGGAGAACTGGCTGGGCGGACACGGACGAGGCAGCAAACAAAATGCAACAACGCCATGATGAACAGGAAAACCAAAAGGCACTGAAGCTGTGAACCAAACATAGTATAAATACACAAATAGTACCACATACAGGATACATCATCTGGTGAAGACTGGATTAGAGAGTTGGGGTAGATCTACGGTAAAAGCCTGAAAAGTGGGTAAGTCTCAGGTGTGCAGGTTGATTGGCAGCAGGAGAGATATTGAGTGGCACGCCAGACGCACACACAGACACACACATACACAGAGAAAGGGCAAACATTGGACCAAAGTATAAACACAAGTTCGGCCTTTTGGCCGTTGCGATCTTCGATAATGTTTACGACATATTGGCTTTTTGAAACTAGTTGACGGAATTGACCATATTTGGAATTCGGGGGGAGTGACGTAGAGATGCGTATATGTCTCTGCTAAGCGACCTCTCAAACACCTGTCAATCACAGAGAGCCCGCAGTATTTCAGAGGACTTTCAGAAATGCGGAGAACATCTTTTGTGTCTTATAACATCCGTTTCAAGGCGATTGGCAGCAGGAGAGATTGAGTGCCGTGCCGGACGCACACAGACGCGCCGGAGAGGAGGAGGAGCTTATCACTATGGAATAAGTTATAATTTCCACCATTCACCATAGAAGAAATAACCACTATTTCTGCTTTGTACATGTTGTGGAAGTCCAATCAAACGTCGGACCATCAGACACCCTCGTGTCTGGGTTCATAATATTATCCGAAGCCCTACAGCTCCTATGACTGCCACTTGCTAGTAGAGCCTTTTTCGACTATACCTTGAATAGGTAGCACTTAAATGCCGTAGTAGCACTTAAATGTCCCTTACCGATAGCACTTTAGTAGCACTTAAATGGCACTTACGGATAGTACTTTGTAGTTTAACGTTATTGAAGAAATTGTACTTGCTTGATTCTTGTTGTTCTGAGTTTGGACTCATGGTTTAATGCACTTATTGTAAGTCGCTTTGGATAAAAGCGTCAGCTAAATGACATGTAATGTAATGTAATGTAATGTAGAGCTTATCTTGCCTTCAGAATAAAGTGACGTCACAGGTTTTTTTAACCAATTTTAACCAACATTTCTAAACAATAAACTACCATTCATTCTCATGCATCATACAGTTATCAACACAGTTATCAATACATACAGTTACAATAATAAAAACAGTGATCATCCTATGCTTCATAATACATTCCTCCAGAATATTCCCCATAATATCCCCTATTAATTATCATAACTTCCTTTATGTGTATTATCTAAAACACAAGACTCCCTTTATGTACATGTGCAAATCAAAATAACCTATTACAACTCTACAATACACAGATTATCCATGTACATTTAATTCATGCAGTAAGCTTCTAAATCACACATACAAAAGCCACCCTAAAACTCTAAAGCCAGTACAAGTACCTACATAACAGTGTCATGTGTGCTTTTGTAGAGAACTAGTAACAAGATTATTTTTCAACACATAAATGGACATCTGAGGCATGATGAAACAGTTACTTGTATGTTTCTAGGAAACACATTTAAAACTAATAATTACAGTACATTCCATACACACAGAAAACAGGCAACATTCATTACATGAATTTAAAGCCAATGTCGTCAGTACAAACGGTCAGTTTCATTACATTACATTTAAGCTGACATTTTTATCCAAATGTGACTTACAATCATAGACCACAGCTCTGGGGAAATTCAGGATTAAGTGTCTTGCTCAAGGACACATCGACTGAGCGGGCATCAAAGCGCCGATCCTCTGATTGAAAGACGGGCCTGCTAACCACTGACCCACAGTATCGTCAGTCAGACAGTTCTGCAGTTGGGCCAACAGAGTCTGTGGATACAGATAGTGAATATGAAACATGAATATGAATATAAGTTGTGGTCATGCTGCAGGAATACACCTGCCAAATTTGATTAAACAGAACATTTTTTCACGTTAGCACCGATCATCCTCCTGATATTGTGTATAATCTTTTTAAGGGTGTTAGGGAGATATTAAACACCAATTCAAGCTTTCCTACCACACACATTCCTTCAATCTCAAGTCATCTTTGGAGGTCACAAATGTCTCAATCATGCCTGTTGATGTTCTTAATGAGGGAGTAGTGTCTACTCTGAAGCAGAGATACCCAGTAACTGAGGTTCATATGGCAAATGTGTGTTGCAGTAGTATATGTTACAGTGAGGGTATGCTTATTGTACACAGATCTGAAGATGGACTGCATAAATACAATGAAATCATTCAACTCTGCATACAAAAGTTATGTTTTCTCGTTAAAAATGTATGTTCATGGTACAGGGAGCATTATGGTGGTCTGCCTCAGTCACTGAAGAGGTTTCCCTAATTGAGCTTGGTGACTTGGTAGACCCATATCCCCTTGTGGAGTACATGCTTGGAGGTTTGCGCATGGTAATGTTGAAAAGATGAATCATCGTTAAAGGTCATCGTTGTGTCAAATAGTCTGACAAAAATCTCAAACATCATTTTGTTTCCCTTCTCTCTTGTTTCTTCTCTAGTTTAAAGGTGTTTCATAATGGCAGGTCCGGCTATTCTGAGGATCATCTTTGGTGATCAGTCTGACCCAAGAAAACTTCCCTTGGATTCTGGAATTACAGCAACAGCGAAAGAGCTGCATCTGGTAATAAAGACGTTCTTTCAATTGAAAGGGGACTTCCATTTGCAATACATGGATGCTGACTTTAACGAGTTCATGAACCTTACTTCAGTGTCTGAAATTGAATATAAAAGCACACTAAAAGTAATTAACTCTCCTATATTGTCACCTGTGGAGCCCTTGGTCACTTTGTACACAGTATACCCATCTGATGAGACCTTGATTAGCACTGGCCCAGAGCCTCAAACCCCTACTTCATCATTAGCTGTACACATCCAGGCCATGTTCATCCCCAGATACTCAATCCTCACTACTATCATCATGGCCCAAAGTTTTTGTGTTCCCTATATTCACCTAGGAGGCTGAATTTGAACTACAATAAAAGGAATACGGAGACAAATGGAACATGCAAACAGGAAGTGAAGACGGTTCTTCACAGCCTTGAGCGACAGATGCAAGACATAGATACTGGACTTACTTAAGGAAGATGCCATTTTCCTCTTGGCTGATGTAAATATTTTTTTGTACAGTATTGGCACAATTCAATGTTTTTCTTTAATGTCCTTATGAACATAGGATTTCTAACATTGAGGGCAGAGTTGTCCTCCAACTAAGGGACCATGCTGATTTAACTTCTGCTCTTGTTGTCATTGAATACCCAGGAAGCAGCTAGAGTACTTGTAAGTAAACACTTACTTAACTAGTAAAATAGTACTCAAATTTAGCAAAGTGATTTTGCCTATTTGAGATGGAGCAGATAAAACTATTTATATACATCACTTGAATTAGGCAGTTCCTCCTGAATTCACAGGGTAACACTGTAGCCTTCATGAGGTCAGCTGGGCCCACCTCTTCTCTTTGGTGGGATGCAATGTGGCAGCACAGCTGCAATCGGAACTATCACAGAAACCACGTTTTCCTCCTTGGATGTATGATGTCTTCTTGTATTTACAGATTTTTTCCAGAGCAGAACAAGTGTGCTGCCAAGGTCCAGGTCAGCAGAAGGACTGGCAAGATGGTCCAATGAAGAGAGTCTCAATCTACATGTGGCTTCATCGATTACAATTGGCAGAACAACTGATACCAGGTGATATTGTTAATTAATTTGACCTTGAATACTCTCCATAAAGACATCAGGGTATTATTGAGTTCAAGTTTATTTAGCTCCTCTTCACAGAACACAGGGCGTGGGAGAGTTTGCACTTCTATGTAGTGTTGTCAGTGGTATAAATATATTGTGGTATTTCTAATGGGAATCGGTAACCAATTTATCTCTGTCCTTCCACTGCTGGGAAGAGGACTCCAGCCCAGGAAGGACTCAAGTTCAGTAAGTGACCCCACTACAGGGACTGATTCTAGTTCATGGAGAAGACTACCGCCCGGGGAGAGGGTTACAGTTCAATACAGTAACAATATTTCATTTTATTGTTAATTGCACTTTTCTAGTTTCCAATATTGTTTTTTCCTCCTTTACCAGAATGTTTTCAGAAAACATTTAAAATGATAGGAATGCCATGAAAAATTGCTGTTGCTTACAAAACAAAAGATACAATGTAAAATGTGTATTTCAAATGTTGAAAGTATTACAAATAATTTACTTTTGTTGAAAAAAAAAAATAATTTACTGTTATTCATTTAAAGTATTTCAATTAATACAGTTATGCATGTTAGAGTAGTCTAGGATTTGCTGTTTAAAAAAATATAGTACCCTGTTACTACAAGGCAAGGCAAGTTTATTTATATAGCACAATTCAGACACAAGGCCACTCAAAGTGCTTTACAGGGGCAAGATTAGAATACATAAAACACATTATAAAACATTTAAAAGCGAATAAAAGAAGCGAATAACAAAAAATGAAAACTCGATTTAAGCAAATAAAAGAAGCAAATAAAATGCATAATTGCAGATTAAAATGGAAACAAAAAAGTCTTCAGACTCGATTTAAAAGAACTGAGAGTTGTAGCAGACCTCAAGTTCTCTGGGAGTTTGTTCCAGATTGTTGGTGCATAATAACTAAAAGCTGCTTCTCCTTGTTTAGTCCTAACTCTAGGGACTGTAAGTAGACCTGTCCCAGACGACCTAAGGGCTCTAGACGGTTCATAACTTATCAGCATATCAGTAATGTATTTTGGCCCTAAACCATTTAGTGCTTTATAAACCAACATCAGTATTTTGAAATCAATTCTTTGAGTGACTGGAAGCCAGTGTAAAGACCTCAGAACTGGGGTAATGTGATCTACTTTTTTGGTCCTAGTGAGGACTCGAGCAGCAGCGTTCTGAATTAGCTGAAGCTGTCTGATAGATTTTTTTGGAAGGCCAGCAAGGACACTGTTACAGTAGTCAGGTCTACTAAAGATAAATGCATGGACAAGTTTTTCTAAATCTTGCTGAGACATAAGCCCTTTAATTCTTGATATGTTTTTTAGGTGGTAGAAGGCTGATTTATTAATTGATTTTATGTGTTTCTTGAAATTCAAGTCGGAGTCTACAACAACACCAAGATTTCTGGCTTGGGGTGTAGTCTCTAACATAATGGATGTAAGCTGTGCGCTGACTTTTAATTGTTCATCTTTGGCACCAAAGACAATTACTTCAGTTTTGTCTTTGTTTAATTGAAGGAAATTTTGGCACATCCAATCATTGATTTGTTCAATGCACTTACTCAGTACCTGTATCGGACTGTAGTCTCCTGGTGATATGGTTATGTAAATTTGTGTGTCGTCTGCATAATTATGGTAGCATAATTTATTCTGATTCATAATCTGAGCTAGTGGGAGCATGTAGATGTTAAATAGAAGAGGGCCAAGAATGGAACCTTGGGGGACCCCGCATTCAATATTTGTCCGCTCAGATGTGAAATTGCCTATTGACACATAGTAGTCTCTATCCTTTAAGTAGGATTCAAACCAGCTAAGTATAGTTTCAGAAAGTCCAACACAGTTTGCTAGTCGATCTAGTAATATGCTGTGGTCAACTGTGTCAAAGGCGGCACTGAGATCCAGTAAAACTAAGACAGAACTTTTGCCACTGTCTGTGTTTAAATGGATGTCATTGAGGACCTTAACCAGAGCAGTCTCAGTACTGTGGTGTTGTCGAAATCCCGACTGGAAGACATCAAAGCAGTTATTCATTGCTAAGTAGTTATTTAGCTGTTGATAAACAGCTTTTTCAATGATTTTACTTAAAAATGGTAGGTTAGATATGGGCCTATAATTTTTCATGAGTGATGTATCTAGATTGTTCTTTTTTAGGAGTGGCTTGATGACTGCTGTTTTCAGGGCCTGTGGGAATACACCTGTCTGAAGGGACATGTTGACAATTTGTAGAACATCTGAGGCCATACAGCTAAAAACAGTTTTAAAGAAGCCTGTGGGCAGAATGTCAAGGCAACAGGATGAGGAGTTCAGGTGTTGTATAATGTCCTCCAGGTTTTTGTGGTTTATAAGATAAAATTCTATCATTGTATTTGAATTGATTTTAAGAGGGAACACATATGTTGAATTTGTTACTGATGCATTGACAGCTTGTCTAATTTTGTGAATTTTCTCAGTAAAGAAGGAGGCAAATTCATTGCAGGCCCTCGTGGAAAGATGCTCAGACGCTACTGGCACAGGAGGGTTTGTTAACCTGTCGACAGTAGCAAACAGGGCACGTGCATTGTTGTTGTTTTTGGTGATGATGTCAGAAAAGAAAGAATGCCTTGCATTTCTCAGTTCTGAGTTAAACGTGCACAGTTTCTCTTTGAAGATGTCATAATGGACCTGGAGATTTGTTTTTATGCCACCTGCGTTCTGCTTTACGGCACTCTCTTCTTTCTATTCTGACCTGCGGGGCATTTCTCCAAGGAGATCTTTTCTTACCAGAGACAACCTTCATCTTAGTGGGCGCAATAGCATCTATAACACTTGTAAGTTTGCCGTTAAAGTTGTCTAAGAGCTCCTTAACTGAGTTACAGGGGAGGGGTGGAATCGAAGAAAATGCTTGAATGAATGTTTCACTGGTATTTTCTGTAATATACCGCTTTTTGATTACTTTTGATTGATCAATTGTGTGCACAGACATTGTACTCTCAAAAAATAAACAGGAATGGTCCGTGAGGGGACACATATCTGCCACTGTTATGTCTGAAATGTTCATTCCTCTGGAAATGATAAGGTCCAGCGTGTGCCCTTTGTTATGAGTTGGTTTGTCAACATGCTGATTTAGTCCAAAGTTGTCAAGGACACAGCACAGTTCTTTCGGACATCTGTCCTCTGGTTTGTCAATATGAATATTGAAATCTCCGACGATTAATACACAGTCAAACTCAGTACATATTACAGACAGCAGTTCAGTAAGTTCATCAAAAAAGCTTGCATTGTATTGTGGTGGCCGGTAGATATTGATGAAAATAGCTCTAGAGGCTGAATATAACTGTAGAGCCACATACTCAAATGAATCAAAATTTCCATAAGACATCTTTTTGCTTTGTAGAGATTCTTTAAACAGAATAGCAACCCCCCCTCCTTTTTTATGCACTCTGGATTCATTCACAAAATTGTAATTTGCGGGGGCGGATTCTATGAGAACAGCTGAGCTGTTATCTTGGTCTAACCAAGTTTCAGTTAAAAACATAAAATTAAGATTGCGCCTAGTAATAAGATCATTAATTAAAAATGTTTTACCTGCCAAGGATCTGATGTTTAATAAAGCTAAATTTAGTGTGTTCGAAGCATTGTCAGCCCGATTTATTTCAGCACACTGTGGCTGAAGAGGAATGCTTATCAGATTTGATACATTTACAGGATTTAAGAGTTTCCTGTTACTTGAGATACACTTTGAGAAACAGGGCCCCAGCTTATCCTGTGAGTCGTAGGCGTTAACTATGTAGCCGCGGCCCGGCACATATCAACAAGTGCTGACATCATCAGTCTCCCAAGCCTGATGAAGATGATGTCGCAGTGGGATCAGAGGGAGTGTGCGTGGAGGGGTGAAGAGCCGGGCGCTGTGGCTTAGATTGGCGAGTTGAGGGGGACGTTGACTGCTGGGGGTACATATGATTTCCTTAAATCCCAGATTAGGAGAGGATGGAGAAAGGGTGATTGTTGTAGGAGAGAAACGAGGAGAGAGAGGTCGGCTTGGTGATGACCTGCGGGGTCCAGGGGAGACGGGGATGGGTGGAGCCCCCTCCTCTCTGCCCTGATATCTCTCCTGGTCTGAGCTGTCATCTGGGGCCGGCAGTTGTCCTTCGGCGCTGCTGCTACGCTGTGTTATCTTCTCCTCCTGGGCCTTGTCCTTGGCACGAACAGATTGGTGACGTAGGACATAGATCACGTTGGATGTGAATAGTTTGACTCCAGCCTTATTTAGACAAAGTCCATCTGTCTTAAAAAGCTGCTTGCGGTTCCAGAAAATGTTAAAATTGTCAATAAAATGCACTGAGTGGTCAGGGCACGCAGTTGAAAGCCATGTGTTCAGTGCTAACAGTCTAGTGAATCGCTCAGGTCCTCTTCTGATTGGTGGCAGAGGACCACTGATAAACACCTCAGCATTCAGTGAGCTGACCGTGTTCAGGAGATTCTTAAAGTCCTGTTTCAACATTTCAGACTCTTGTTTTACAACATCATTTGACCCGATGTGCAGAATGATGTTCTTTACAGTTGTGTGTGCAGCTGCAATTTCCAGGATTTTCTCTTCTAGGTCCGACACCATATCATTTGGATAGCAGAGTACTTTGGTATCAACACTAAACATGCTTTTCATATCTCTAACAGAAAAGTCTCCAACAATCAGGTTTTTAGGCCCGGTCGTTAGCTTGGTTAGCCCGGTTGTTAGCTCTTTCTGTGGCTCTTGGCTTTCGGGCCTTACCTTGTTGTGTGAAGGCGCTATGCTATCTTGGTCATCAGAGGGAAATCCAGGGACTTGCATCAGTGGAGTAAACCGGTTCGACACTTGCACACTTGTTTGCTGTGGAAGTTTGTTGTTGTTACCTCTCTCTCTTGCAGTAATCCATTGCTGCGGCCTCCGAGGTGCGGGGGTTGAGGAGGCACCGTGCCTGAGTGATAACGCAGGCCAGCCATCCAGATCAGTCATCTCATGGTGCTCGGCCCTGTCGGTTATCCGTCCTCCCTGTTCCAATCTCTTTGGCCTTCCATTCCAGGGAGGGTCATCACCAACCTGGACACGGCCCTTCTGTTTCTTCATAGCCCTGTCGGCGCTAGTTAGCTGCGCGCTAGCTCGATCCAAAGTCACTGGTAGAGTGCTGTCGTTCCCACATAGTCCATTCACTTCAGTGTTTATTTCTATTCGATTAATTCTTGTTTCCAGTGCTGTAATCCTCTGTAGGAGTGTTTGATAGTCCTCTTTAGACAAGGGAGGCATCTTGCTGCTAATTAGCTCTAGCAGCGTGTAGGAGAGATGACAGCACAGCTTCAAGGAAGGTGACCAACCAAAAAGTAACTACAGTAACTACTGTAATAACAATGGCGGTAATGCGATTATTACTATAAAAATAACTAAGTATTGGTACTGTGATTCATTTAACAGTAATCAGTAAATTAAAAAACATTACTTTTAACATTCTAAAAAGGTAAACCCTGCTTTTTACCAATGACTGTACGACAATGATTCTGTCTCTCCGGAGGAGGTGGGGGGGGGGGGGGGGGGGGTTAACCGGGATTCATTCTTTCACACGGGCACTCTGTAAAACAGCATTGTTGGGCTCCCACTGGGGCAGAGCCAGGCACTTTCTCACTGAAGGGGAAATAGATTTGCCTCCCGGGGGATGGGCTCCGCTCTACCACCCAAAGAGGGCCTGTGCACTATAAGGACATGAAGTCCTACACAGTCCTGCGATTAGAAATGGACTTCCCTTTCCCAGTGAGGACCGAAGGCTTGATGACCACCATGAGCTCCAACCTCAGCTATCCAACTGCATTACTGCAATGCACCAACTTGAATAGCTTCCGATGGGTAAATTACACAGTACACCTACATGGTACATGTCAACCGTTAAGGACGGGCTTGAATTTGATGCTTTTTGGGTTTCTACTAAGTATTTCCTTTATGCCTGAACACTAGTATAGGTCGTAAACACCTGCCCTTTGCTGTGACACCTTTGGCCGCAATCCGTTACGATATCCTTGTGTCCTTAAATGTCAAATCTGCAGCCAACATGGCAGGTTCATTGGACTACAGCTGACACCTGCGCCCAAGTGATCTAACTAACATGTTCATTAAACTGAATTTGAAAACTGATAACTTCTGTCATGTGTTTTGTTACATTTCAAGGCGATAATTTGCCACTAATTCTCTGGATTTTGCCATTGACAATGAAACCATTGACATTCATTCACCCATTTAATCAAACAGCTACTAGGTTCATGTAAAGCCAACATCATCAGTTACAGAACTAGCATTACTCCTCTTCCTGCCATTGGCTCTAAGCATTCTTGTTTTTGTTATCAGACCAATTCCTTTGTTACCTCATTCAAAATCTGAATACCAGGCTGTGTGTTGTAAGTAGGTAGCGAGATAATATCACCAGCTCAACCTCTACCAACACTCCCACTGCACTGAGCAGCCGTAGGCCTCGACAGTATTTCAGTTCAATTGCATTATGTCTAAGTGCATCATTTCTTCTGTCTTATGGGCTAAACCAGGATTTCAAGTACACGTTGCTGCAGCATAACCACGTACCTTGTATCTGCCTCGCCACTTCTTCTCTCTCTTAGCGAATGAAACTCCATCCTTTTTAGAGCCGCTCACAGTCGAGCAGTCCAAAAGGTTGTGGCGGTTCTTTTGTCCAAAGGCAATTGGCGCTAATAGCACCAGCTGGATGGCCTGTTCAGAAAGGAGTACCGAAGACACAGTAAGGTGTGAGACAGCCAACGCGTTAAAACTGCTGTGGTCTGTTTTAACATCTGAATGTTGCATTCTGGTTTGTGAAGTGAAAATATAGGCACAATTCTTCTAAGTTATGTTGTATTTGTAAATAAATAGCTTGCAAAAGGTCTCAAGCACACAGTTCGATTGCATAACAACCGAAGGCATATGTTCCAACGTCACTGCTGAGCCATGTGTCTTGTTCAGACTCATTTACTCTAACAAGGTCACAACTTTGCTTTCAATAAAAAAAAATTCTTTCTAATTTTTGCTTTCTAAATTACACTTAGCACTCAGGTTGATCGGGGGTGTTTCAACATCCATTCGTGCCTCGCAGTGGGAGTACATTTGACACAAGTCTGTTTACGGTCTCACGCTGCGATTCACGACGAGGATGTGAACACAGTGAAGTCTAAAAGATGTGGCGTAATGCGGAACCCTTCTGATGATCTTAGCCTCTTAATCTACTTGGATAAAAAACATTCTAAATTTCTTTTAGGCCCTGGACATTGTTATGCAAATCACGTCCACAAGAGTTGCCGAGCATAACCGGGCAACTGGTAGGGACACACTCCACGGGGCAGTCGTGTCATGCCTCTGAATGGATGTCACAGTCTGGGAAAAGGTTCATCTTAAGGAATAGTCTGATATTCTTGACACTCTAGCCCTGGCGACATGTGCACCCCCCCCCCCCCCCCGCCCCTCCAACAAAAAATCAGCTGTCAACCAACACGGTTCTCTTTTTCACAATGTGAGCTAAATCAGTTCCACATCCAAGTGCCCGCTGGGACAGTAACTTTAGGTTTTCAGGTCCTTTGCTTCCTGGCTGGAACAAGATTGCACATGAAGGAAGGTGATTAAGGGAGAGCATTTTTAAATAATGTTTAAGTCTCCCTGAGTGACCTCGTAACCCTGTTCAAATGCCAAAACTCTGGAATGGATGTATGACTCCCTTCACCAGCGATAATCCCTGTCCAACTGAGTTTCACTCGGTTGGTTTGCACGCATATATTTTCCCTCACAATATTTGCCATGCAAGGCCTGTTTCAGAATAACTTCAGTGCATCTGTTTGCCGTGGTACGGTATGGTTATATTGTGATTTAATTTATATAGTCTAGTGTAGTGGTTCTCAACCTTTTTTCAATGATGTGCCCCCTATGAAACATTTCATCAGTTCAAGTACCCCCTAACCAGCGCAAATCATTTTTGGTAATACACTGTGCCATCACTGTCTGATTTATTGACCTGTAGAAACTGAAGATTGCATTGCATTGAACTGAGTGCTTTTGCACTTACAGTTTAGTGAGAAACGTGTGCTTCACTGATGATCTTTGTCAGTCTTGGTGACAGGGAGGCGACTGCTGTGATCAAGCTCTTCTCCAGGCACAGGCTGTTTCTTTGCTTCGTCTTGATCACAGTCATTGCAGAGAAGGAGGCCTCACATCAACACGTGGAGGCAAAGGGTAGTCGCTGCTCCAAAGCTTTCTGTCCCAGGTCAGGGTGCTCCTGCTTCACGCACACCCAAAACTGTGAGTGTGGATGTGGCAAACTTCATTTTATTAATTTAATAAATAACTATTTTTTAAGGATTTTTGAATGGATGCTAATTTTAAATATATATATTTTTAAATCTCACATATCCCCTGGAGTGCCTTCACGTACCCCCATCTGAGAACCACTGGTTTAGTGTTATCTACATTTTATATATGTTGTGTTATATTTGATATGGTTCAGCAATACGGCCTCCAGCAGAGTGGTGTTTGTGTTGGCTCCCAAGGGACCGGTGGAGCAGCCAGGCCAAAGCTCAGCTCCTGGAGGAGGAGACGACGACAACGATGCTGCTGAGCTGCTGAGTGCTAGAGCATAATTAAGATTAGCTATATACAAATAGCCAATATTATCGCTGATGATCTTGTTAACCTATGAAGGTCAGATAGAGTATTAAACTGAGACTCTTTCATAATCAGCTAAAAGTTTCTCACAGCAACTCCAACCGTATGAGGATCCGTTGCAATAATCACGTGCATCAATTTTATGTTACAATTTTGTTATATACAACAAATAATTAAAATGGTAACAATACAACAACAAAAAAGCATATACAAGCACTAAATATCATCAGCATAATGCTGACAACCGGCCCAGGTACAGATGCAACAGTAACATATATATAAAGGGATCACTGACCACATTCTTTACATGCGCAGAGGAAAGCTGGTTATTGCGAGTATTTGCTTACATGCACTTCAATAAACTGGTTATGAACCCACATTTCTTTTGCAGTAATCAGATTTCTCCCACCCCCTGCTGTCTCATGCTATGACGCTGCAGTCTGAGAGAGGGAGGGATTCCCATAATATTATGAAGACATTTTATTTATTTTTTTTACACTTTAAACTTCACCATTTGTACCAACTTATGGATTTATTCATTTTTTGTAACCGTAACTTTCGGTCGGACTTGGAGCACCATACAGCGAAGAGCTCAACAAGGCCCAACAAGCATTATGGGGCAGCAGTGGACCCATAGCCTCTACATGTACAGTCATCAGAAAAGGGCCACTAACCAGGGGCACTACGTTCTGGGTCCAACCATCAGCGACAGTAAGTCCCCCTGGGATCAGAACCCCTCCCATGTTGGACTGGGGACAGACTGGATGGCCATGTTGACTCACTGTCGCCCCTTGAGGTACAAGTGGTACTACAAGCTGGTTAGCAAGCTCGTTTCAGTATCTCTGCAACGCAACACGTCCCAACACCAACACTGTGACTCCTAACAATCTGTCGGCTTTTTCTTTTAACAGGGCCGTCATCTACAGTGTTAAATGGCAATAAAAAAATGCATCTCCAACAACATATTCACATTTACACATTAACGGTGTGAACTAGAGTAAAACATATTTACTGCATTATAAACAAGTGGTAAATATTTGGAAGTCACATACAAGCTGGAGTCTAAAAAAATTAAATAAAAATAGTCTCATTCGATGGACTGGCGGCCTGTCCAGGGTGTCCCCTGCCTTCGCCCTATGTCAGCTGGGATAGGCTCCAGCGCCCCGCGACCCTAATGAGGATAAGCGGTATTGAAAATGGATGGATGGATGGATGGTCTCATTCTATCTATCTCCTCTGCGGAAAAAAGCAAACTATAGGGGAGAGTTGAGGCTGCTGTGTGTGTGTGTGTGTTTTATTTTTCTGTGAGTGTGCGTGAGTAATGTCTCAGATTAGGATCAATCCTGCGCGGTAATTATTGGCTGTTACTTTGGAGAAGAGGTCAGGGATGAGGTTAAGGAGAGGGTTAGCAACATAAATATGGTACAAGGCTGCATTTGCATGTGTGTCTACTTTTCACTAGACCTGTGTGGTAGCTGACATCTGCAGGGCAGCAACACACACACACACACACACACACTGAGGATGCTGTATCCAGTCACTCTGCTGTTCACGGTTTGCGTTGTTTACTGCGTTATTCAATAGACTATGCTTTACCATTGAAACTGTCCATTTAGTTCATGACCAAGTGCCATGTTTTCTTTTATTAAATTATTTTCTTTGGTAGGGACGGTGCACATTAATAAAACATGCCTGTAAATGGGCCAGAGTTAGACAATAGGCTGTTTTATCATCCGTAGTCCCTGGACAGCTAAACAACTGAATATAACATTAAAATGACAAAGTTATGCATCATTTACCCTTTACAAAGCAGGCAAAGACAATAAAAGAAGAGAGAATATTATTCTGAGCGTAAACATCAGTCAGGATGCCCTTATACTACATTGTCCCGTACTATTAGGACAGAGGCTCGTAAAAAAAAAAAAATGCATGCAAAGAAAATAAACGAGGCATGCTTATGTTAAATAGAAACATGGACTAGAGACAGGATTATGCTGCATTGTTAGACACTAAAAACAAACGTGCAGAGATTGTAAAATATATATATATATATAAACAACAATAACAGACACTCGTGCTTTTCCTGAGCGGGGCAACGTAATCCCACTCCTGCTGCACCTCGTGTGAGCCAAACTGTCCACCATATGTAATATTGGACATGAGGACGTTCACATATTTAAACCGTGTTTTCCCTACTGGACAAAATGTTGGACAATGACGAGAATGAACAGACTTTCTTTTTTGTCAAGCAGTCAGTGTTTGAGGATGTATGGACACACGCATGGCAACCTTTTCAAATGCATCCCCTTTTTCATGAGAGTTATCCGGCGGTGGCCACTGAGACAGGAGCGCAGTCAGTAAGTCATCACTCTTGGAGAGAAAAAACTAAATCCTACTCTGTGCCTTTTGAGTGGTTCTTTGAGACACTACGGATTCTCCAGCTGTAAGCCTAAACATCCATGAGTTGGCTACGTTGAAGTGAAATTAAATTAAATTTAAAAAAAGCTTATTCACGTTGAACAGGTGTTTATTAAATCACTCTTGTTGGGCTGTTTTACCGACAAAGGTTTTAGTTAGACGAGCCAGCCTGGTCCTCGTGGACAAGGCAGTTAGTCAAGGTGATGCACAATTAATGGATCTCACAGCGGCCGCAATCTATTATTTGAACAGCTTCCTAATTTGAGACCTGGTTTCAGGGGTCATAGGTCACGCAGGCGAGGGTAGTAAAACATAGTCAGTGTAAAATGGTAAATGGACTGTACTTGTGACACCTTTCTAGTCTTCCGACCACTCAAACCGCTCCAACACTACATGTCATCATTCACACATTCACACCCATTGATGACGCCATGCAAGGTAACACCTGGCCATCGTGGAGGAACATTTATCATTAGTGTTCTTCTTAATGTAACTGTGTTCATCTTGCGAGGGACAATAGCTGGTGGTTTTGTCTTTCTCTCTCTCTCACCTCTTAGGAATGCACCACGACACCATCTGGGAGGCAGACGCCGTTCACAGGACGCCGTGGGAAGGAGGAAGGAGCAAGAGAAGAGGGTTTGGGGGGCAAACACTTCATCAGTAATATACGATGTCGCACTATCTTTCTGGGTCAGATCTCCTAACCATTTGTGGGCTGGAGCTCTGGTTATTCAATTGAATTATTCCAAGTTTCTGTTTAATAAATACTTAAAGACATGTAAGTGTTTCGACATCACACTTGTTTTCTCTTGGAGATTGGAGAGGTTAATTTCCATCACACCCATCAGGACTAAATAACATTCATACGCCATAGGCACAGCAACGGGACACATCGACATGGACTATCGAAGCCAGGGATCGAACCGCCGATCCTCTGATTGAAGGATGACCCTGCTCTACAGTCCCTGAGCCACAGTACTCAAGTGGCAGTGATTAATGTAATAGCAGTGAGTAAGAGCAGCCTAAATACTACTTGAATTGCCCTATTATTACTATATTAGTAACCATCACCTTCTTCGTTAATTCATTTCCAGCAAGCAAATCCACATGAAACCCCCTGAGCCCCACCTCTTCCTGTTGAAAATGGTGTGTGTGCTTGGTGATTAAGAGACTATGTCAGACCGATGAGTCGCCCGACTCCAGATTAGGATCCAGAGCCACTTCATAATGAGTGAGTTGATTTAACTGATTGATTCATGTTGGTGATTTCCCCCAAAAGCCAAAGTATTGATTGATATGTAATCCCATCTGATGACTGTGGCCTGAAATTAGTTAATTGTTATGGGTGAATATTAAATATTCAGAAAGCAAATGCCCTTGTTTTCCATTTCACTGCTGAGAGAGAAAAATGCTAGAAAATAAATTATGGACTTTCTATATCATAAAAATAATAATAATAATAATGTGTGGAATTTAAACATTTCTGAGCTATGTTTACCTGTACAGGAACATTCATTTAATGCTCTCCTTTTAGCTCCGTTTTGGTCTCCACCAACTCCTGAGGGAAATATCTGGCCACTAAATGCTAGTTCACCAACAAGAAGCTAACTGTGAAAAGTGGGCTTTGCTTTTCTACCAAAACCTGGTGTGAGATGAAAAATGGGCACGCCCAGCGTACCCTGTAAAACATGGTAAACATTGTGAATTCACACACACACGGTTAGACTCAAGCAACAAACCCACATAGATAAAAACAACATGTTTGGTCTTTAACGATGTGAACACCATAACTAAACATACTAAATATCTCACAAACATCTCTGTGTTTGTTTGACCCCTCTCCTCCCGACCTATCTGGGTCATCACCCTCCTGGAGTATTTTCTCTCTCGGCGTCTAACTTGTAGTTACTCAAACAAACCTGGTGGTTCTCATACAGATGCTAAAAAAGATATTCAACGCCATGGTGATGAGAAAAAAAAAAAGTTAAAAGTGGATTGAACCAAGTGAAGAACTGCATTACAAGCCTCATTGCTTGAATTGAAACATAACTGACTCTGGTGACAGACGATGATGGAGATGGAGAGCCACCAAGATATTTCACAGCGTTTATGGCTGTCAAATGTTTTGACGACAGTCGGGGCAACGAGAAGAAAAATGGGTGCCAGTTCCAAGCTCGCTTTGTGTGATGGACATCCCTTTCCTGATCCCTGTGTGAGCAGAGACTGATGCTTTTTCTCTCACTCTCTCACACACACACACACACACACACACACACACACACACACACACACACACACACACACACACACACACACACACACACACAGTGACCTAAGGTGTTTGCGGTTTGATGCCAGTGACTGGGAATGTTCCAATATGTATTCACTGAAATGTCAGGGGCAGTAGAACATGTGGTGTGTGTAATTCTTTAGGATTGGGTCTTGGAGTGTGACAATGTGAAGTGGCAGGAAGCAATGTCCATATTCACGTACACAGATTGACAGAAAGCCTGAAGGTAAAAAACAACAACAACGGTGCTCTGGTACGAGGTTTAATACACTCACATGTGAAGATGCCAGCGGGAGTTAGGATAGACATGAGGAGCAGGAATGGGAAAACAAATGAAGGAGCCCGAAAGAGGAAGGAACAACATGCTACCAAGAGAAATCATGAAAACACCTTCATGAGAACAATGAGGTTTCGAATGATGAGCGCTACCCACCTCCGGCATGCCTACTAGTGCCGTAATGTTTGAACACACAACCACAATCTTTAGGTTTTATTTTCCCTGAGTTGTGGCTGGAGTGACACCTTGTTAAATACAGTGGTGGGATTGGGATTTGTAGATTGGTGAATTTTTTACATTTTCTTTTAAGTATATTACTTTGTTGGTGTTATTGGTTAATTGATCAAATATTCATACCAGAATTGTCCTGTTATTATTTGTATTCGTAGTAAATGTGAACAAGAGTTCACCCCTTTGTTTTACAATTGGTTCTAATCAGTTCACGTGAACTCAAACTGCGGACAGAGGCTCGGCCATCTCTAGTTTTATTTGTCCTCTACCAGATCTCCAACTTTTGCAGCCTCCGGAGAATATGGGGGTCATCTCCCATCACTGTCAAAGTTATTTTTAGTTGAACTATTTTAGAGGCCCAGAATATTGTTGCTAATTTTAGAACATTCTCCTTTGGCTCTGAAACCCTGACAAATGAATCCTTAGGACAAAACGTTTCGGGTTTGTTTTATTATCTGTAGCCTGACCATCTGTCATGAGTGATTGTTAGCATTTGCGACTGGTAGCACATGGAGACGTCTGTAGCGCTAAGAGCAAAAAGACCTCATCTGGACTGTTGGACATGTGTCTCTAGTTTGGTTTGAGGACTAAGCTGGACATGGGTTTCTAGTGGCGTGCGGATAGTAATAACTAGGCACACTTCGCCTGTTTTGCTTGTTTTCCTTTTGCCACAATCCGATTCATAGAAAAACCTTGATACGTTACGAGTTTTATGATCCGTCACGCTGACTGCTGAATGTGAGTCGACATTTAGGGATCACAATCGTTGTTTATCAACCGCGTCGTTTCAGAACCGTGGACCGTTCCGTTTGTCCGTAGCTCTGAAACAGCTCAGGAGATCAAACAGCTGTTTCGACGTGTCTCCACCTGATAAATTGGCAGAGAATCTTTTGATGAGAAGGTATTTTTTGGTTTTGAAATGGTGGCCTATTGCTGTTGTCTTTATTAAGCCTTTATAATGCATTGATAAATCAATGGATTTCATTTTACATATTAAAGCTGCAAGCAGCATTGATCGGGCCCTCGAAAATTCACGCACGTCGAAGGTAATTGCTGGACGGCGGTTCACACGGCCGAGAATGTCTGCGACCATCGGACCAGACGTTTTCTTCCTGCATGGAGTGATGCTGGAAAAGCATCTTTGTTTTATAACTGTTAATCACTAAGGCGTTTAGATTTTACTGACTCAATTTGAAGTCCATCCCATGATTTACCTAGGAGCAGATCGTTATTTTAAAGCATGAAGAAAATTACGAAAAAAAAATCACACAAAAGGTAAAAATGGCCAACTTCCGGTACGGTTTATAGCATGATCCCAAGAGAGTTATTGTGTTACATCTCAAACCTACTCAGGCTGCTTTGTCAAAATGTGTCAAAGGTTTGTTGAAATTCTGTAGGGAGCGCTATCGAGCAAAACTGGCATTTTGAAGGATTGAAATCATATCGTACAAATACATTTAAATGTGTTAAATGTGTACGTTTTTTGTCTTCGTGGCAAAGAGTGCGTTGCCACGGCAACAGCCTTTCACAAAACAAAAAAAAGTTTTTATATTGTGCTGAGCAAATTTGAAGCCTATCCGATGATTTGCCTAGGAGGAATGAGCTAAAGCATGAAATAGATCATAGAGAAATCAAAATGGCCAACTTCCAATACGGTTTAGAGCAGTGGTCACCAAACGTTTTAAGCCCAAGATCCCTGACCTCTGCCTTGGTGACAGGCAAGATCTCCCTATTGAGGCGTTGAGAGAAAAACACTGTCCAGACTGGACTTACAACTTGAGGCTTTTTATTTGGCCTAATTGTAATTGAATGAAATCAAACACTTTGGTCCAGCTTTCAAAATGGATGTGACCAAGAACTATATGATTTGTTAGCCAATATGAACAAGAAAAAACACATTTGCAATGGGCAGGCTGGATGAACTACCAATATTAACTGTTGTATTCTTCAACTGAAGTTAGAACACAACACTCGCTCAGTACAACTAATGTAAGTTCAGTTCAGCTCTGTGTCCCATCACAATGCCATCAGAAGTCATGTGACTCAAGTCGGTATGATGGCTGTGACTGAACACTGTCTGTGAGCTTGTAGTTGGGCTCATTAGCACAGACAGACAGACAGAATGTGAGCTGTCTGTCAGTAATCCGGCTCCTGGACTTTGATTTGGTGATTTTCTGAACTCCACTTACGCGGTTTTGCGGGACAAATTTGGCATTCATGAAAGTTTTCTCATCTGGGATTCGTTCTGAACTTCGACCGTTGGTGATTATGTTCACATCAACTCTACGGACATTCAGATTTAAATAATTATAATAATAATAAATACGAGAATATTTGTATCATTAACAATTACGTTTCACATTTATAGTCATGATTCTACGAGGTATCGTCATATCATAAAATAAACAAAAGCACTACACGAACACTGCAAATGTAAGTGAATAAATAAATAAATAAGCACTATATAGCCACAGTGGAATAGAATGGACATCTACATTCTGCAACAGTATCTGCACCTCTGCACCGGTGAAGTTAGATCTCAGTTTACTCGACCGGTGCTCGCTTTCCGCTTTGACATGATTTTAATCAGTCTGAAGTTGCCTGTGGAGTCTGTCGATTGTGCATTTCAGAAGACACTTCACAAAATGTTCGAGGATGAGGCCCAATGTGTTTCTGAATTCATTTTTATTTTGGAGAGCGACAGGGAAAGTCTCAGATCGAACCATCAACCCACTGGTTTAGAGCATGGTCCCAAGAGACTTTCTTTTCAGTTTACATGTGTTACATATGCCTACCAAGTTTTACACATGTAGGTCAAACGTAGCACTGGGGCTGCTTTGAATTTTTGTTTTTCATAATGCCATTAAAAACGAAACAAGATTTTGATAGCTTTTAATCTCTAAGGTTTTTAGATTGTACTGACCAAATTTGAAGTCTATCCGATGATTTATCTAGGAGCAGTTCGTTATTTTAAAGAATGAAAAAAATAACTCAAAATGGCCATGGTTTAGAGGATGGGTCTCAAACTCGCGGCCCACCGTTGAGATGCTCCGCCCTTCATCACTGATGTCCTGCCATTGGTGAATCTAACTGGATGCTGCTACTCTCGTAGCGCTGGAAGCGGAAGTTATCCAGACGTAGTCTCTGAACGTCTCCGAGCTGTGTGAGCCTACGGATGAGGGCGTTTGATGTTTCGACGTTTGTGGGATGTCCACAACAAGTATAATGCAGAAATAGTGGTTATTTCTTCCATGGTGGATGGCGGAAATGATAACTGTTTCCATGGAGTAAAGCAACAGAGATAAGCCACGCCCCCTTTAAGGCGCCAAGCGAATGACGGAAGAGTAAACTCACGCAAACGCAGCATCAGTCACTTGGTTGAAACGTGATTCCGGAGTGACACCAAGTGGAAGGAAAATATACCCTGTCATCCAGCCCCAGTCATGTCTTTCTCAAAACCTGCCATGAAGATAAAGGTTGGCGCCGAGCACAGACAATTTCAGAAAAAGTGGGAGACTGAATATTCTTTTGTTGAGCACAGGGGCACACCAACGTGTCTTATTTGCACAGAAAAAATTGCTTTGCACAAGGAATACAACATCAGACGTCATTACTCAACTAGACATGCTGAGGAGTATGCACAATACCAGGGAGATGAGAGAGAGGACCGGGTCGCCAATCTTAAAACATGTCTACTGAGGCAACACAATGTTTTCAAGAAAGCAAGCAAAGAGAGTGATGCGGCAGTCGAAGCTAGCTACGTGGTGAGTAAGACGATTGCTAAAGCGGCAAAGCCATTCAAAGAAGGCGAGTTCATCAAAAAGGAGATATTCCGCCAGCTGTGTGATATCATTGTGGAAGCCGGTTTACCATGGAAGAGGTTTGCTGGAATAAAGCCAGACGGAGCGCCATCAATGACAGGGAGGAGAAATGGACTGGTGGCACTCAAAGAAAACTGGAAGAGGGTGTGGAGGAGGCCATTGCTCTGCACGGCATTATCCACCTGCAGGCCCTTTGCAGCAAATGCCTGAAGTTTGTGTTGAGTTGCAGTGGATTTTATATATACTTGCACATGTAGATAAGAGAGTTTATGTTTTAAATTAATACATAAAGAAAGTTATGATAATTAATTTGGGATATTGTGAGGAATATTCTGAGGAATGTATTATAAAGCAAAAGAGATGATCACTGTTTTATTATTCTGTTTGTTGATGACAAATATGATTAACTGTATAATGCATGAGAATGAATGATGTTTTATTGTTAGACAGTAGTTAAAATGGATGCCGAATGGAAACCTGAGATGTTGCTTTTATTCTGAAGGTAGGCTAATAGGTTTTATTCTGAAGGGAAGTGTGAGCTTTGACCCCGCCATCTTATCGATTAGCTTAGCGAATAGAACGGCGGCATTCTTTGAACTAGCCAATGGAACTAACCTTTAGGTGTGAATTCAGAGTCAGAGTTCTATGTGGTTTGGGAGATCTCGAGACAGCCCCGGGCTCTACGCTGTGCCGGGCTGAAAGAGAGGCCTTGGGAGCAGCAGGGTCCGTCTGTGGAGAGCTCTCCCTTACCGGCCTCACGATCGTGAACGCTATCTGTCATTATCTTTGCCATTAAATATTGTTAAACTTTAATTCATTGAATCCTGGATTTCCTGCGGCCATGGGACCCGAGTTCTGAACATATCTTTCATTTGACAATGTGATGTCTGTCGTTGTGAAATGCATCAACCATATCAGATCCAGGGGCTTAAAGCACCGACAGTTCCGCGCCTTTTTGGAGGAAATAGTCAGCATATGCGGATGTGCTCTACTTCACAGAGGTACGTTGGCTCAGCATGGAAATGGTCTTGAAGGTTTTTTTTTGAGTTGAGAGCAGAAGTGAAAGCCTTCATGGAGAAGGATGGGATGGCCGTTCCTATGCTAAGTGATCCCAAATGGCTCATGGACTTAGCTTTTCTTGTTGACATCACACAGGAGCTGAATGTACTTAACAAGAACTTACAAGGCCAGGGGCAGCTTGTCAGTGCTGCTATGACAACGTCAGAGCATTCTCCACAACACTTGTGTTATGGAAAGCCCAGCTCTCTCAGACGAACCTCTGCCATTTCCCATCATGCAAGGCACTCATGGATGCGGGCACAACATTCAGTGGTGAGAAGTATGCTGATGCCATTGTAAAGCTTCAGGAGGAATTTGATCACAGGTTTGCAGACTTCAAGACACAGAGACACTTTTAAGATGTTTGCTGACCCCTTCTCCTTCGATGTGCAAGATGCCCTCCTGTGCTTCAAATGGAGCTCATTGACCTGCAGTGCAACTCTGAACTCTGAAGCCAAGTTCAAGGAGGTGAGTGGAAAAGCAGACAAGCCCCCACCTTCCCTGAGCTTTCCAGGATGTTCAAGTGGACCATGAGCCTTTTTGGGAGCATATATCTGTGTGAAAAGCTCTTCTTCACCATGAACTTTAATAAGTCAAAGTACAGGTCCAAACTTACTGATGAGTATCTTCAAGCCAGACTGAGAATCAACTGCTTCCTCCCTCAAGCCCAACGTGGCTCAGCTGTGTGAGAGGAAGCACTGCCAGGTCTGTGGCAGCAAGGAGTAGAAGAAGCCCATGTTCTGAAGAACCGTTCATGTTCTGACCTGTTATTAATAAAGATTGAGAAGATTGGATCAGTTGAATACTTGAAACCCTTTTTTTTATACTTGATGCGGCCCAGCCTCACACAGATTCTACCTCCAGCGGCCCCCAGGCAAGTTGAGTTTGAGACCCCTGGTTTAGAGCATGGTACAAGAGAGTTCATTTTAAGTTTACATGTGTTACATACGCCTACTAAGTTTTGGATTTCTATGTTAAACCTACTGCGAGGGCTGCTTTGTCGAGTTTTTCCCTTAGCAGTTCATTGGTCCTTTCTTCTGAAAACAATGAGATATCAACATGTTTTTGATAACTACTGCTGACATTGCAGAACATGGCTTCTCAATTTGCTCACCTGCGCCATACCAGAGATCTTTGTATGGCCTTGATCATTTCTATGGTTTCCTATCTCAATGCCATGCTGTTGCTCTTCCTACCTAGAATGAGGTTAAGTCTTCCAGAGGTCCCCGCTTTAAACATTGAGCCTCAGCCTGAGCCAAGTGAACGCTCTCCCCCAAAGTCCCCTGCACAGTGGCCCCCCCAACTCCAGGCAGCCCTCTGGAATCAGAATGAAGTGCCATACTTCAGGTGGCATCACTTTTTTAAAAAATCTTCCTCGTCATCAGATTTTCCAATTACTTGTCCCTAATTGAGAAAAAAGGACATTGTTCCCCAACTGACTGGTTGCAATTCACTTTTTTGTCTGTTCTGGTGGACGACTGAGCTGGGCCGGGGAAAAGGAGATCACCACCTGCATTGGGACATGGTGCATTACCAGTGTCCAGAAGAGAGGGACAACACATTGTTTCAGACACCAGATGCTTTGTACTTGTAAATTTTTCCAGGTAGAGGATGTCCACAAGAAGTGTTGGCGCAAACTTGTTGCATTTTCAGATGAGTAAAAGTTCTAATTACAACAAAGTATTGAACAGTGGTCTTCATTTACATCCCAGCACAAATCAGCAGTACATTCAATGCTTGTGTTAGTCACAGTATTTAAAGGCACACGGCATTGATTTGCTTTTGGACTGCGTGGATAGTTCAGGTACAAAGCTTGCTTCATCGGGTTTGTCTGCCACATCGCGTGTGTCCATGCATCAGCCTCTTTTCACATGCTTGATTGCCTATTGCAACCAACCTCCACTGACTTGGAACTGGAGATTTTAGGAGTGATGGGGGAATTCACTGGAGCTGCCACCTGGATGGAAAGAAACTGTAGAAAGTCATTCTTTATTTTGTGCTCTTGTGAAGGATTCCTCAGTGTCGCCGCATTCTCATACTGCGGCAACTCATTTGGCTGAGTACAATGGAATTACAACCAGCCTACGGAAATAAGGCCCACGTTCTAATGTATAATATTGTCTTTTCAGTTTGCAGCAATAGTGTTCTCACTGGTGCACCGCTAGCCAGTGTTGATGGAGTTCAATGGCCGCGATGCAGCACAACTCCAACAAAGGGTGGCTTTTTTCTTTCTGATGTTGAGCTCGAGGCAGTCAGTGATTTATTAGTGGAGATGCTAGGAAGCGGTGGGATGACAGACTGAGAAGGATAGATACAGTGTTGTAATGAAGGAAAGGGGTCTGATGTAGAGAGGCCCGTCAATGCACAATGGCATAGAGAAGGATAGGCGGAGCAGAGAAAGGGCAATGAGGAAGCCAGGAATAAATAAATTAAGAAGGTACCGCTGCCAGGTGCTTACAAAAGAGATGTGACCCCCCCCCCCTTAACAAAAAATAAATCAGATCTGGAATGGAGTCGTAATCTCCAACTACATCCAGCTCCTTGTTTGGTGCTCTCACAATCGCATTCATTCCCCCCCGTCTTTGCTGTCGTCTTCTCTGAAGCCTCCACCCAGTGTTCTGTCGTCTCTCTCCCTCCCACCCGTCTTTGTTGCTCATCCTCGTCTTCTCTTCTCGTCCTTCCCTCCATGTGCCTCTCACAGTCTTACTCCTAATACCCCTTCCAGAGAGAGGTTGTTATAAATCCACAGAGGATGAATGAATGCACAGTCGGGTTTCCACTGTCTGATACCCCGAGAATAACCATTGCTTGTTACTACTTCTATGCACACGCATCCGACCAGAGGAAATCCTCAGCGAATGAAAAGTCAGAATTGCAAAGGAGTCTTTTTTTGTGTGAACGAATCTTACTCTGAAGACGTCTGTTTGTCCCGCGCAATGTCAACAAATGTTTTTATTGTAGTTTTGTTAATTTGCAGACTTTCCCAACCTTAGTTATGTAACAGTCATTTTACCCAAAACACTGACTTTTCCTAAACCATGTACCTTTTCTTCCTGAAATTAATTTAACCAATATCGGAAGTATATTTTGTAAAGAAACACGCCGTTCACAAATGCGCAAAGCTATAGCGCAAGTTCTGTCAGAAGATCATACTCTTGAAAGCCCGTCATTTATTTCTCATGCATCTGCCAATCACTTCTCACGCATGCTCACTCATTATTCGGGGCTGTCAATCATGACACCAGCTGTTATGATCAGCTTGTCTCCTTAGCACAATGAAACAATGACATGGTTAGCCAATCATCTTGGTGCTGTCTCATTTAAATATGACTGTCTCTCTACCCTCAATTCATTCATGTTGCTGTCTCCAGACAGTCTTCGCAGATCAGCTTCATCAACTCATCATTCTATCAGCCTCATCACTACCATGTCTGGACTCCACGGGGGGATCTATCTTGTTGCTGATCGGGGCTGACGGCCCTTAATTATACGTAGAGTCCAAGCACCAAAGACTGAGACTTATTACATATGTGTTAACAAGTATCCTTTCTTTATCTGACTGGTGTCTCCTGATTGAAATAGCATCATTGTTTGACAAGTTGGGCGTAGCAATCTGTTGGTTAGGTCTAGAAAACATTAAGTCCTTTGCACCACATCAGCTGATCCATTAAAAAAAACAATACACCCATTGCATTTATTTCAAACATGTGGCTTCATCTATGTTCCACAATCACTCCTTCTCTTCCTGCTCTGCTGCTGTTGACTGTTAGTTCTGCTTGTTGTCAACCTCTCATCTCCCAGATCCAACATTTGTTCATTATGTGTCACAGTAGCTGTTGCTTGTGGTGCCTTCAGCTGTCTCTTGTTCTGAGGACGCCTTACTTTGGGCCTGCAGTCGACGGTTCCAAGGCGGGAGAAGTTATTCTTGGATACTTAGTGAATGGAAAATCCCCTGCTGTTGCAGCGCTCATCTGGCAAAATATAAGTTCCCTCTCCTCCGTCTGGAGAAGGCTCTGTCAAAGCAAAGAAGATCCGTCTTGCTGCTTCTGCTGCTGATGTGATGCCTGCTTAGAGCGAGAGTCAACCCTTGTATTACTTTGACGCCGAGGGCTATCATAATCCGGACCTCGTGCATTCAA